>NW_028246599.1:0-52189 GCF_964263255.1 Lissotriton vulgaris
GAAAATGGGTCCGTTTTCAAATGTTTTTATTTTTGAACGTCAGTTCACATTTGTAGGTGGATCATCAGTGTTAGAGCTAAAAATTAGCATGTTTAAAGTGATTTTCATGCTTCCCAGGGGCTCGGGAAGTTAATTAAATACCATTTGGAGGCATTTAATGTTCGAGCAAAAACGGCTGATTTTCGACAAAAGAGATAACACCCCCCCATTACGTCATGCTTCAGAAATGTGGAAAATGGTCCGTTTTCAAATGTTTATTTTTGAACGTCAGTTCACATTTGTAGGTGGATCATCAGTGTTAGAGCTAAAATTAGCATGTTTAAAGTGATTTTCATGCTTCCAGGGGCCCAAAACACAAGATTTATGGAATGGTTTAAAAGTGCATGAAAATGGCCAATTTACTCACTCTGAGTTCCTCAAAAAGGGTTTCTTCACCCCGGGAAGTTAATTAAATACCATTTGGAGGCATTTAATGTTCGAGCAAAAACGGCTGATTTTCGACAAAAGAGATAACACCCCCCCATTACGTCATGCTTCAGAAATGTGGAAAATGGTCCGTTTTCAAATGTTTTATTTTTGAACGTCAGTTCACATTTGTAGGTGGATCATCAGTGTTAGAGCTAAAATTAGCATGTTTAAAGTGATTTTTCATGCTTCCAGGGGCCCAAAACACAAGATTTATGGAATGGTTAAAAGTGCATGAAAATGGCCAATTTACTCACTCTGAGTTCTCAAAAAGGGTTTCTTTCACCCGGGAAGTTAATTAAATACCATTTGGAGGCATTTAATGTTCGAGCAAAAACGGCTGATTTTCGACAAAAGAGATAACACCCCCCCATTACGTCATGCTTCAGAAATGTGTGGAAAATGGTCCCTTTTCAAATGTTTTATTTTTGAACGTCAGTTCACATTTGTAGGTTGGATCATCAGTGTTAGAGCTAAAATTAGCATGTTTAAAGTGATTTTCATGCTTCCAGGGGCTCGGGAAGTTAATTAAATACCATTTGGAGGCATTTAATGTTCGAGCAAAAACGGCTGATTTCGACAAAAGAGATAACACCCCCCATTAACGTATGCTTCAGAAATGTGGAAATATGGTCCGTTTTCAAATGTTTTATTTTTGAACGTCAGTTCACATTTGTAGGTGGATCATCAGTGTTAGAGCTAAAATTAGCATGTTTAAAGTGATTTTCATGCTTCCAGGGGCCCAAAACACAAGATTTATGGAATGGTTAAAAGTGCATGAAAATGGCCAATTTACTCACTCTGAGTTCTCAAAAAGGGTTTCTTCACCCCGGGAAGTTAATTAAATACCATTTGGAGGCATTTAATGTTCGAGCAAAAACGGCTGATTTCGACAAAAGAGATAACACCCCCCATTACGTCATGCTTCAGAAATGTGGAAAATGGTCCGTTTTCAAATGTTTTATTTTTGAACGTCAGTTCACATTTGTAGGTGGATCGTCAGTGTTAGAGCTAAAATTAGCATGTTTAAAGTGATTTTCATGCTTCCAGGGGCTCGGGAAGTTAATTAAATACCATTTGGAGGCATTTAATGTTCGAGCAAAAACGGCTGATTTTCCGACAAAAGAGATAACACCCACCCATTACGTCATGCTTCAGAAATGTTGGAAAATGGTCCGTTTTCAAATGTTTTATTTTTGAACGTCAAGTTCACATTTGTAGGTGGATCATCAGTGTTAGAGCTAAAATTAGCATGTTTAAAGTGATTTTCATGCTTCCAGGGGCTCGGGAAGTTAATTAAATACCATTTGGAGGCATTTAATGTTCGAGCAAAAACGGCTGATTTTCGACAAAAGAGATAACACCCCCCATTACGTCATGCTTCAGAAATGTGGAAAATGGTCCGTTTTCAAATGTTTTATTTTTGAACGTCAGTTCACATTTGTAGGTGGATCATCAGTGTTAGAGCTAAAAATTAGCATGTTTAAAGTGATTTTCATGCTTCCAGGGGCCAAAACACAAGATTTATGGAATGGTTTAAAAGTGCATGAAAAATGGGCCAATTTACTCACTCTGAGTTCTCAAAAAGGGTTTCTTCACCCCGGGAAGTTAATTAAATACCATTTGGAGGCATTTAATGTTCGAGCAAAAACGGCTGATTTTCGACAAAAGAGATAACACCCCCCCATTACGTCATGCTTCAGAAATGTGAAAATGGTCCGTTTTCAAATGTTTTATTTTGAACGTCAGTTCACATTTGTAGGTGGATCATCAGTGTTAGAGCTAAAATTAGCATGTTTAAAGTGATTTTCATGCTTCCAGGGGCTCGGGAAGTTAATTAAATACCATTTGGAGGCATTTAATGTTCGAGCAAAAACGGCTGATTTTCTTTCGACAAAAGAGATAACACCCCCCCATTACGTCATGCTTCAGAAATGTGGAAAATGGTCCGTTTTCAATGTTTTATTTTTGAACGTCAGTTCACATTTGTAGGTGGATCATCAGTGTTAGAGCTAAAAATTAGCATGTTTAAAGTGATTTTCATGCTTCCAGGGGCTCGGGAAGTTAATTAAATACCATTTGGAGGCATTTAATGTTCGAGCAAAAACGGCTGATTTTCGACAAAAGAGATAACACCCCCCCATTACGTTCATGCTTCAGAAATGTGGAAAATGGTCCGTTTTCAAATGTTTTATTTTTGAACGTCAGTTCACATTGTAGGTGGATCATCAGTGTTAGAGCTAAAATTAGCATGTTTAAAAGTGATTTTCATGCTTCCAGGGGCTCGGGAAGTTAATTAAATACCATTTGGAGGCATTTAATGTTCGAGCAAAAACGGCTGATTTTCGACAAAAGAGATAACACCCCCTCCATTACGTCATGCTTCAGAAATGTGGAAAATGGTCCGTTTTCAAATGTTTTATTTTTGAACGTCAGTTCACATTTGTAGGTGGATCATCAGTGTTAGAGCTAAAATTAGCATGTTTAAAGTGATTTTCATGCTTCCAGGGGCTCGGGAAGTTAATTAAATACCATTTGGAGGCATTTAATGTTCGAGCAAAACGGCTGATTTTCGACAAAAGAGATTACACCCCCCCATTACGTCATGCTTCAGAAATGTGGAAATGGTCCGTTTTCAAATGTTTTATTTTTGAACGTCAGTTCACATTTTGTAGGTGGATCATCAGTGTTAGAGCTAAAATTAGCATGTTTAAAGTGATTTTCATGCTTCCAGGGGCCCAAAACACAAGATTTATGGAATGGTTAAAAGTGCATGAAAATGGCCAATTTACTCACTCTGAGTTCTCAAAAAAGGGTTTTCTCCCCGGGAAGTTAATTAAATACCATTTGGAGGCATTTAATGTTCGAGCAAAAACGGCTGATTTTCGACAAAAGAGATAACACCCCCCATTACGTCATGCTTCAGAAATGTGGAAAATGGTCCGTTTTCAAAATGTTTTATTTTTGAACGTCAGTTCACATTTGTAGGTGGATCATCAGTGTTAGAGCTAAATTAGCATGTTTAAAGTGATTTTTCATGCTTCCAGGGGCTCGGGAAGTTAATTAAATACCATTTGGAGGCATTTAATGTTCGAGCAAAAACGGCTGATTTTCGACAAAAGAGATAACACCCCCCCATTACGTCATGCTTCAGAAATGTGGAAAATGGTCCGTTTTCAAATGTTTTATTTTTGAACGTCAGTTCACATTTGTAGGTGGATCATCAGTGTTAGAGCTAAAATTAGCATGTTTAAAGTGATTTTCATGCTTCCAGGGGCTCGGGAAGTTAATTAAATACCATTTGGAGGCATTTAATGTTCGAGCAAAAACGGCTGATTTTCGACAAAAGAGATAACACCCCCCCATTACGTCATGCTTCAGAAATGTGGAAAATGGTCCGTTTTCAAATGTTTTATTTTTGAACGTCAGTTCACATTTGTAGGTGGATCATCAGTGTTAGAGCTAAAATTAGCATGTTTAAAGTGATTTTCATGCTTCCAGGGGCTCGGGAAGTTAATTAAATACCATTTGGAGGCATTTAATGTTCGAGCAAAAACGGCTGAATTTTCGACAAAAGAGATAACACCCCCCCCATTACGTCATGCTTCAGAAATGTGGAAATGGTCCGTTTTCAAATGTTTTATTTTGAACGTCAGTTCACATTTGTAGGTGGATCATCAGTGTTAGAGCTAAAATTAGCATGTTTAAAGTGATTTTCATGCTTCCAGGGGCTCGGGAAGTTAATTAAATACCATTTGGAGGCATTTAATGTTCGAGCAAAAACGGCTGATTTTCGACAAAAGAGATAACACCCCCCCATTACGTCATGCTTCAGAAATGTGGAAAATGGTCGTTTCAAATGTTTTATTTTTTGAACGTCAGTTCAACATTTGTAGGTGGATCATCAGTGTTAGAGCTAAAATTAGCATGTTTAAAGTGATTTTCATGCTTCCAGGGGCTCGGGAAGTTAATTAAATACCATTTGGAGGCATTTAATGTTCGAGCAAAAACGGCTGATTTTCGACAAAAGAGATAACACCCCCCCATTACGTCATGCTTCAGAAATGTGGAAAATGGTCCGTTTTCAAAATGTTTTATTTTTGAACGTCAGTTCACATTTGTAGGTGGATCATCAGTGTTAGAGCTAAAATTAGCATGTTTAAAGTGATTTTCATGCTTCCAGGGGCCCAAAACACAAGATTTTATGGAATGGTTAAAAGTGCATGAAAATTGGCCAATTTACTCACTCTGAGTTCTCAAAAAGGGTTTCTTCACCCCGGGAAGTTAATTAAATACCATTTGGAGGCATTTTAATGTTCGAGCAAAAACGGCTGATTTTCGACAAAAGAGATAACACCCCCCCATTACGTCATGCTTCAGAAATGTGGAAAATGGTCCGTTTTCAAATGTTTTATTTTTGAACGTCAGTTCACATTTGTAGGTGGATCATCAGTGTTAGAGCTAAAATTAGCATGTTTAAAGTGATTTTCATGCTTCCAGGGGCCCAAAACACAAGATTTATGGAAATGGTTAAAAGTGCATGAAAATGGCCAATTTACTCACTCTGAGTTCTCAAAAAGGTTTCTTCACCCCGGGAAGTTAATTAAATACCATTTGGAGGCATTTAATGTTCGAGGCAAAAACGGCTGATTTTCGACAAAAGAGATAACACCCCCCCATTACGTCATGCTTCAGAAATGTTGGAAAATGGTCCGTTTTCAAATGTTTTATTTTTGAACGTCAGTTCACATTTGTAGGTGGATCATCAGTGTTAGAGCTAAAATTAGCATGTTTAAAGTGATTTTCATGCTTCCAGGGGCCCAAAACACAAGATTTATGGAATGGTTAAAAGTGCATGAAAATGGCCAATTTACTCACTCTGAGTTCTCAAAAGGGTTTCTTCACCCCGGGAAGTTAATTAAATACCATTTGGAGGCATTTAATGTTCGAGCAAAAACGGCTGATTTTCGACAAAAGAGATAACACCCCCCCATTACGTCATGCTTCAGAAATGTGGGAAAATGGTCCGTTTTCAAAATGTTTTATTTTTGAACGTCAGTTCACATTTGTAGGTGGATCATCAGTGTTAGAGCTAAAATTAGCATGTTTAAAGTGATTTTCATGCTTCCAGGGGCTCGGGAAGTTAATTAAATACCATTTGGAGGCATTTAATGTTCGAGCAAAAACGGCTGATTTTCGACAAAAAGAGATAACACCCCCCCATTACGTCATGCTTCAGAAATGTGGAAAATGGTCCGTTTCAAATGTTTTATTTTTGAACGTCAGTTCACATTTGTAGGTGGATCATCAGTGTTAGAGCTAAAATTAGCATGTTTAAAGTGGATTTTCATGCTTCCAGGGGCCCAAAACACAAGATTTATGGAATGGTTAAAAGTGCATGAAAATGGCCAATTTACTCACTCTGAGTTCTCAAAAAGGGTTTCTTTCACCCCGGGAAGTTAATTAAATACCATTTGGAGGCATTTAATGTTCGAGCAAAAACGGCTGATTTTCGACAAAAGAGATAACACCCCCCCATTACGTCATGCTTCAGAAATGTGGAAAATGGTCCGTTTTCAAATGTTTTATTTTTGAACGTCAGTTCACATTTGTAGGTGGATCATCAGTGTTAGAGCTAAAATTAGCATGTTTAACGTGATTTTCATGCTTCCAGGGGCTCGGGAAGTTAATTAAATACCATTTGGAGGCATTTAATGTTCGAGCAAAAACGGCTGATTTTCGACAAAAGAGATAACACCCACCCATTACGTCATGCTTCAGAAATGTGGAAAATGGTCCGTTTTCAAATGTTTTATTTTTGAACGTCAGTTCACATTTGTAGGTGGATCATCAGTGTTAGAGCTAAAATTAGCATGTTTAAAGTGATTTTCATGCTTCCAGGGGCTCGGGAAGTTAATTAAATACCATTTGGAGGCATTTAATGTTCGAGCAAAACGGCTGATTTTCGACAAAAGAGATAACACCCCCCCATTACGTCATGCTTCAGAAATGTGGAAAATGGTCCGTTTTCAAATGTTTTATTTTTGAACGTCAGTTCACATTTGTAGGTGGATCATCAGTGTTAGAGCTAAAATTAGCATGTTTAAAGTGATTTTCATGCTTCCAGGGGCCCAAAACACAAGATTTATGGAATGGTTAAAAGTGCATGAAAATGGCCAATTTACTCACTCTGAGTTCTCAAAAAGGGTTTCTTCACCCCGGGAAGTTAATTAAATACCATTTGGAGGCATTTAATGTTCGAGCAAAAATGGCTGATTTTCGACAAAAAAGATAACACCCCCCCCTTACGTCATGCTTCAGAAATGTGGAAAATGTCCGTTTTCAAATGTTTTATTTTTGAACGTCAGTTCACATTTGTAGGTGGATCATCAGTGTTAGAGCCTAAAATTAGCATGTTTAAAGTGATTTTCATGCTTCCAGGGGCTCGGGAAGTTAATTAAATACCATTTGGAGGCATTTAATGTTCGAGCAAAAACGGCTGATTTTCGACAAAAGAGATAACACCCCCCCATTACGTCATGCTTCAGAAATGTGGAAAATGTCCCGTTTTCAAATGTTTTATTTTTGAACGTCAGTTCACATTTGTAGGTGGATCATCAGTGTTAGAGCTAAAATTAGCATGTTTAAAGTGATTTTCATGCTTCCAGGGGCTCGGGAAGTTAATTAAATACCATTTGGAGGCATTTAATGTTCGAGCAAAAACGGCTGATTTTCGACAAAAGAGATAACACCCCCCCATTACGTCATGCTTCAGAAATGTGGAAAATGGTCCGTTTTCAAATGTTTTATTTTTGAACGTCAGTTCACATTTGTAGGTGGATCATCAGTGTTAGAGCTAAAATTAGCATGTTTAAAGTGATTTTCATGCTTCCAGGGGCTCGGGAAGTTAATTAAATACCATTTGGAGGCATTTAATGTTCGAGCAAAAACGGCTGATTTTCGACAAAAGAGATAACACCCCTCCATTACGTCATGCTTCAGAAATGTGGAAAATGGTCCGTTTTCAAATGTTTTATTTTTGAACGTCAGTTCACATTTGTAGGTGGATCATCAGTGTTAGAGCTAACATTAGCATGTTTAAAGTGATTTTCATGCTTCCAGGGGCTCGGGAAGTTAATTAAATACCATTTGGAGGCATTTAATGTTCGAGCAAAAACGGCTGATTTTCGACAAAAGAGATTACACCCCCCCATTACGTCATGCTTCAGAAATGTGGAAAATGGTCCGTTTTCAAATGTTTTATTTTTGAACGTCAGTTCACATTTGTAGGTGGATCATCAGTGTTAGAGCTAAAATTAGCATGTTTAAAGTGATTTTCATGCTTCCAGGGGCCCAAAACACAAGATTTATGGAATGGTTAAAAGTGCATGAAAATGGCCAATTTACTCACTCTGAGTTCTCAAAAAGGGTTTCTTCACCCCGGGAAGTTAATTAAATACCATTTGGAGGCATTTAATGTTCGAGCAAAAACGGCTGATTTTCGACAAAAGAGATAACACCCCCCCATTACGTCATGCTTCAGAAATGTGGAAAATGGTCCGTTTTCAAATGTTTTATTTTTGAACGTCAGTTCACATTTGTAGGTGGATCATCAGTGTTAGAGCTAAAATTAGCATGTTTAAAGTGATTTTCATGCTTCCAAGGGCTCGGGAAGTTAATTAAATACCATTTGGAGGCATTTAATGTTCGAGCAAAAACGGCTGATTTTCGACAAAAGAGATAACACCCCCCCATTACGTCATGCTTCAGAAATGTGGAAAATGGTCCGTTTTCAAATGTTTTATTTTTGAACGTCAGTTCACATTTGTAGGTGGATCATCAGTGTTAGAGCTAAAATTAGCATGTTTAAAGTGATTTTCATGCTTCCAGGGGCTCGGGAAGTTAATTAAATACCATTTGGAGGCATTTAATGTTCGAGCAAAAACGGCTGATTTTCGACAAAAGAGATAACACCCCCCATTACGTCATGCTTCAGAAATGTGGAAAATGGTCCGTTTTCAAATGTTTTATTTTTGAACGTCAGTTCACATTTGTAGGTGGATCATCAGTGTTAGAGCTAAAATTAGCATGTTTAAAGTGATTTTCATGCTTCCAGGGGCTCGGGAAGTTAATTAAATACCATTTGGAGGCATTTAATGTTCGAGCAAAAACGGCTGATTTTCGACAAAAGAGATAACACCCCCCCATTACGTCATGCTTCAGAAATGTGGAAAATGGTCCGTTTTCAAATGTTTTATTTTTGAACGTCAGTTCACATTTGTAGGTGGATCATCAGTGTTAGAGCTAAAATTAGCATGTTTAAAGTGATTTTCATGCTTCCAGGGGCTCGGGAAGTTAATTAAATACCATTTGGAGGCATTTAATGTTCGAGCAAAAACGGCTGATTTTCGACAAAAGAGATAACACCCCCCCATTACGTCATGCTTCAGAAATGTGGAAAATGGTCCGTTTTCAAATGTTTTATTTTTGAACGTCAGTTCACATTTGTAGGTGGATCATCAGTGTTAGAGCTAAAATTAGCATGTTTAAAGTGATTTTCATGCTTCCAGGGGCTCGGGAAGTTAATTAAATACCATTTGGAGGCATTTAATGTTCGAGCAAAAACGGCTGATTTTCGACAAAAGAGATAACACCCCCCCATTACGTCATGCTTCAGAAATGTGGAAAATGGTCCGTTTTCAAATGTTTTATTTTTGAACGTCAGTTCACATTTGTAGGTGGATCATCAGTGTTAGAGCTAAAATTAGCATGTTTAAAGTGATTTTCATGCTTCCAGGGGCTCGGGAAGTTAATTAAATACCATTTGGAGGCATTTAATGTTCGAGCAAAAACGGCTGATTTTCGACAAAAGAGATAACACCCCCCATTACGTCATGCTTCAGAAATGGGGAAAATGGTCCGTTTTCAAATGTTTTATTTTTGAACGTCAGTTCACATTTGTAGGTGGATCATCAGTGTTAGAGCTAAAATTAGCATGTTTAAAGTGATTTTCATGCTTCCAGGGGCCCAAAACACAAGATTTATGGAATGGTTAAAAGTGCATGAAAATGGCCAATTTACTCACTCTGAGTTCTCAAAAAGGGTTTCTTCACCCCGGGAAGTTAATTAAATACCATTTGGAGGCATTTAATGTTCGAGCAAAAACGGCTGATTTTCGACAAAAGAGATAACACCCCCCCATTACGTCATGCTTCAGAAATGTGGAAAATGGTCCGTTTTCAAATGTTTTATTTTTGAACGTCAGTTCACATTTGTAGGTGGATCATCAGTGTTAGAGCTAAAATTAGCATGTTTAAAGTGATTTTCATGCTTCCAGGGGCCCAAAACACAAGATTTATGGAATGGTTAAAAGTGCATGAAAATGGCCAATTTACTCACTCTGAGTTCTCAAAAAGGGTTTCTTCACCCCGGGAAGTTAATTAAATACCATTTGGAGGCATTTAATGTTCGAGCAAAAACGGCTGATTTTCGACAAAAGAGATAACACCCCCCCATTACGTCATGCTTCAGAAATGTGGAAAATGGTCCGTTTTCAAATGTTTTATTTTTGAACGTCAGTTCACATTTGTAGGTGGATCATCAGTGTTAGAGCTAAAATTAGCATGTTTAAAGTGATTTTCATGCTTCCAGGGGCCCAAAACACAAGATTTATGGAATGGTTAAAAGTGCATGAAAATGGCCAATTTACTCACTCTGAGTTCTCAAAAAGGGTTTCTTCACCCCGGGAAGTTAATTAAATACCATTTGGAGGCATTTAATGTTCGAGCAAAAACGGCTGATTTTCGACAAAAGAGATAACACCCCCCCATTACGTCATGCTTCAGAAATGTGGAAAATGGTCCGTTTTCAAATGTTTTATTTTTGAACGTCAGTTCACATTTGTAGGTGGATCGTCAGTGTTAGAGCTAAAATTAGCATGTTTAAAGTGATTTTCATGCTTCCAGGGGCTCGGGAAGTTAATTAAATACCATTTGGAGGCATTTAATGTTCGAGCAAAAACGGCTGATTTTCGACAAAAGAGATAACACCCACCCATTACGTCATGCTTCAGAAATGTGGAAAATGGTCCGTTTTCAAATGTTTTATTTTTGAACGTCAGTTCACATTTGTAGGTGGATCATCAGTGTTAGAGCTAAAATTAGCATGTTTAAAGTGATTTTCATGCTTCCAGGGGCTCGGGAAGTTAATTAAATACCATTTGGAGGCATTTAATGTTCGAGCAAAAACGGCTGATTTTCGACAAAAGAGATAACACCCCCCCATTACGTCATGCTTCAGAAATGTGGAAAATGGTCCGTTTTCAAATGTTTTATTTTTGAACGTCAGTTCACATTTGTAGGTGGATCATCAGTGTTAGAGCTAAAATTAGCATGTTTAAAGTGATTTTCATGCTTCCAGGGGCCCAAAACACAAGATTTATGGAATGGTTAAAAGTGCATGAAAATGGCCAATTTACTCACTCTGAGTTCTCAAAAAGGGTTTCTTCACCCCGGGAAGTTAATTAAATACCATTTGGAGGCATTTAATGTTCGAGCAAAAACGGCTGATTTTCGACAAAAGAGATAACACCCCCCCATTACGTCATGCTTCAGAAATGTGGAAAATGGTCCGTTTTCAAATGTTTTATTTTTGAACGTCAGTTCACATTTGTAGGTGGATCATCAGTGTTAGAGCTAAAATTAGCATGTTTAAAGTGATTTTCATGCTTCCAGGGGCTCGGGAAGTTAATTAAATACCATTTGGAGGCATTTAATGTTCGAGCAAAAACGGCTGATTTTCGACAAAAGAGATAACACCCCCCCATTACGTCATGCTTCAGAAATGTGGAAAATGGTCCGTTTTCAAATGTTTTATTTTTGAACGTCAGTTCACATTTGTAGGTGGATCATCAGTGTTAGAGCTAAAATTAGCATGTTTAAAGTGATTTTCATGCTTCCAGGGGCTCGGGAAGTTAATTAAATACCATTTGGAGGCATTTAATGTTCGAGCAAAAACGGCTGATTTTCGACAAAAGAGATAACACCCCCCCATTACGTCATGCTTCAGAAATGTGGAAAATGGTCCGTTTTCAAATGTTTTATTTTTGAACGTCAGTTCACATTTGTAGGTGGATCATCAGTGTTAGAGCTAAAATTAGCATGTTTAAAGTGATTTTCATGCTTCCAGGGGCTCGGGAAGTTAATTAAATACCATTTGGAGGCATTTAATGTTCGAGCAAAAACGGCTGATTTTCGACAAAAGAGATAACACCCCTCCATTACGTCATGCTTCAGAAATGTGGAAAATGGTCCGTTTTCAAATGTTTTATTTTTGAACGTCAGTTCACATTTGTAGGTGGATCATCAGTGTTAGAGCTAAAATTAGCATGTTTAAAGTGATTTTCATGCTTCCAGGGGCTCGGGAAGTTAATTAAATACCATTTGGAGGCATTTAATGTTCGAGCAAAAACGGCTGATTTTCGACAAAAGAGATTACACCCCCCCATTACGTCATGCTTCAGAAATGTGGAAAATGGTCCGTTTTCAAATGTTTTATTTTTGAACGTCAGTTCACATTTGTAGGTGGATCATCAGTGTTAGAGCTAAAATTAGCATGTTTAAAGTGATTTTCATGCTTCCAGGGGCCCAAAACACAAGATTTATGGAATGGTTAAAAGTGCATGAAAATGGCCAATTTACTCACTCTGAGTTCTCAAAAAGGGTTTCTTCACCCCGGGAAGTTAATTAAATACCATTTGGAGGCATTTAATGTTCGAGCAAAAACGGCTGATTTTCGACAAAAGAGATAACACCCCCCCATTACGTCATGCTTCAGAAATGTGGAAAATGGTCCGTTTTCAAATGTTTTATTTTTGAACGTCAGTTCACATTTGTAGGTGGATCATCAGTGTTAGAGCTAAAATTAGCATGTTTAAAGTGATTTTCATGCTTCCAGGGGCTCGGGAAGTTAATTAAATACCATTTGGAGGCATTTAATGTTCGAGCAAAAACGGCTGATTTTCGACAAAAGAGATAACACCCCCCCATTACGTCATGCTTCAGAAATGTGGAAAATGGTCCGTTTTCAAATGTTTTATTTTTGAACGTCAGTTCACATTTGTAGGTGGATCATCAGTGTTAGAGCTAAAATTAGCATGTTTAAAGTGATTTTCATGCTTCCAGGGGCTCGGGAAGTTAATTAAATACCATTTGGAGGCATTTAATGTTCGAGCAAAAACGGCTGATTTTCGACAAAAGAGATAACACCCCCCCATTACGTCATGCTTCAGAAATGTGGAAAATGGTCCGTTTTCAAATGTTTTATTTTTGAACGTCAGTTCACATTTGTAGGTGGATCATCAGTGTTAGAGCTAAAATTAGCATGTTTAAAGTGATTTTCATGCTTCCAGGGGCTCGGGAAGTTAATTAAATACCATTTGGAGGCATTTAATGTTCGAGCAAAAACGGCTGATTTTCGACAAAAGAGATAACACCCCCCCATTACGTCATGCTTCAGAAATGTGGAAAATGGTCCGTTTTCAAATGTTTTATTTTTGAACGTCAGTTCACATTTGTAGGTGGATCATCAGTGTTAGAGCTAAAATTAGCATGTTTAAAGTGATTTTCATGCTTCCAGGGGCTCGGGAAGTTAATTAAATACCATTTGGAGGCATTTAATGTTCGAGCAAAAACGGCTGATTTTCGACAAAAGAGATAACACCCCCCCATTACGTCATGCTTCAGAAATGTGGAAAATGGTCCGTTTTCAAATGTTTTATTTTTGAACGTCAGTTCACATTTGTAGGTGGATCATCAGTGTTAGAGCTAAAATTAGCATGTTTAAAGTGATTTTCATGCTTCCAGGGGCTCGGGAAGTTAATTAAATACCATTTGGAGGCATTTAATGTTCGAGCAAAAACGGCTGATTTTCGACAAAAGAGATAACACCCCCCCATTACGTCATGCTTCAGAAATGTGGAAAATGGTCCGTTTTCAAATGTTTTATTTTTGAACGTCAGTTCACATTTGTAGGTGGATCATCAGTGTTAGAGCTAAAATTAGCATGTTTAAAGTGATTTTCATGCTTCCAGGGGCCCAAAACACAAGATTTATGGAATGGTTAAAAGTGCATGAAAATGGCCAATTTACTCACTCTGAGTTCTCAAAAAGGGTTTCTTCACCCCGGGAAGTTAATTAAATACCATTTGGAGGCATTTAATGTTCGAGCAAAAACGGCTGATTTTCGACAAAAGAGATAACACCCCCCCATTACGTCATGCTTCAGAAATGTGGAAAATGGTCCGTTTTCAAATGTTTTATTTTTGAACGTCAGTTCACATTTGTAGGTGGATCATCAGTGTTAGAGCTAAAATTAGCATGTTTAAAGTGATTTTCATGCTTCCAGGGGCCCAAAACACAAGATTTATGGAATGGTTAAAAGTGCATGAAAATGGCCAATTTACTCACTCTGAGTTCTCAAAAAGGGTTTCTTCACCCCGGGAAGTTAATTAAATACCATTTGGAGGCATTTAATGTTCGAGCAAAAACGGCTGATTTTCGACAAAAGAGATAACACCCCCCCATTACGTCATGCTTCAGAAATGTGGAAAATGGTCCGTTTTCAAATGTTTTATTTTTGAACGTCAGTTCACATTTGTAGGTGGATCATCAGTGTTAGAGCTAAAATTAGCATGTTTAAAGTGATTTTCATGCTTCCAGGGGCCCAAAACACAAGATTTATGGAATGGTTAAAAGTGCATGAAAATGGCCAATTTACTCACTCTGAGTTCTCAAAAAGGGTTTCTTCACCCCGGGAAGTTAATTAAATACCATTTGGAGGCATTTAATGTTCGAGCAAAAACGGCTGATTTTCGACAAAAGAGATAACACCCCCCCATTACGTCATGCTTCAGAAATGTGGAAAATGGTCCGTTTTCAAATGTTTTATTTTTGAACGTCAGTTCACATTTGTAGGTGGATCATCAGTGTTAGAGCTAAAATTAGCATGTTTAAAGTGATTTTCATGCTTCCAGGGGCTCGGGAAGTTAATTAAATACCATTTGGAGGCATTTAATGTTCGAGCAAAAACGGCTGATTTTCGACAAAAGAGATAACACCCCCCCATTACGTCATGCTTCAGAAATGTGGAAAATGGTCCGTTTTCAAATGTTTTATTTTTGAACGTCAGTTCACATTTGTAGGTGGATCATCAGTGTTAGAGCTAAAATTAGCATGTTTAAAGTGATTTTCATGCTTCCAGGGGCCCAAAACACAAGATTTATGGAATGGTTAAAAGTGCATGAAAATGGCCAATTTACTCACTCTGAGTTCTCAAAAAGGGTTTCTTCACCCCGGGAAGTTAATTAAATACCATTTGGAGGCATTTAATGTTCGAGCAAAAACGGCTGATTTTCGACAAAAGAGATAACACCCCCCCATTACGTCATGCTTCAGAAATGTGGAAAATGGTCCGTTTTCAAATGTTTTATTTTTGAACGTCAGTTCACATTTGTAGGTGGATCATCAGTGTTAGAGCTAAAATTAGCATGTTTAACGTGATTTTCATGCTTCCAGGGGCTCGGGAAGTTAATTAAATACCATTTGGAGGCATTTAATGTTCGAGCAAAAACGGCTGATTTTCGACAAAAGAGATAACACCCACCCATTACGTCATGCTTCAGAAATGTGGAAAATGGTCCGTTTTCAAATGTTTTATTTTTGAACGTCAGTTCACATTTGTAGGTGGATCATCAGTGTTAGAGCTAAAATTAGCATGTTTAAAGTGATTTTCATGCTTCCAGGGGCTCGGGAAGTTAATTAAATACCATTTGGAGGCATTTAATGTTCGAGCAAAAACGGCTGATTTTCGACAAAAGAGATAACACCCCCCCATTACGTCATGCTTCAGAAATGTGGAAAATGGTCCGTTTTCAAATGTTTTATTTTTGAACGTCAGTTCACATTTGTAGGTGGATCATCAGTGTTAGAGCTAAAATTAGCATGTTTAAAGTGATTTTCATGCTTCCAGGGGCCCAAAACACAAGATTTATGGAATGGTTAAAAGTGCATGAAAATGGCCAATTTACTCACTCTGAGTTCTCAAAAAGGGTTTCTTCACCCCGGGAAGTTAATTAAATACCATTTGGAGGCATTTAATGTTCGAGCAAAAATGGCTGATTTTCGACAAAAAAGATAACACCCCCCCCTTACGTCATGCTTCAGAAATGTGGAAAATGGTCCGTTTTCAAATGTTTTATTTTTGAACGTCAGTTCACATTTGTAGGTGGATCATCAGTGTTAGAGCTAAAATTAGCATGTTTAAAGTGATTTTCATGCTTCCAGGGGCTCGGGAAGTTAATTAAATACCATTTGGAGGCATTTAATGTTCGAGCAAAAACGGCTGATTTTCGACAAAAGAGATAACACCCCCCCATTACGTCATGCTTCAGAAATGTGGAAAATGGTCCGTTTTCAAATGTTTTATTTTTGAACGTCAGTTCACATTTGTAGGTGGATCATCAGTGTTAGAGCTAAAATTAGCATGTTTAAAGTGATTTTCATGCTTCCAGGGGCTCGGGAAGTTAATTAAATACCATTTGGAGGCATTTAATGTTCGAGCAAAAACGGCTGATTTTCGACAAAAGAGATAACACCCCCCCATTACGTCATGCTTCAGAAATGTGGAAAATGGTCCGTTTTCAAATGTTTTATTTTTGAACGTCAGTTCACATTTGTAGGTGGATCATCAGTGTTAGAGCTAAAATTAGCATGTTTAAAGTGATTTTCATGCTTCCAGGGGCTCGGGAAGTTAATTAAATACCATTTGGAGGCATTTAATGTTCGAGCAAAAACGGCTGATTTTCGACAAAAGAGATAACACCCCTCCATTACGTCATGCTTCAGAAATGTGGAAAATGGTCCGTTTTCAAATGTTTTATTTTTGAACGTCAGTTCACATTTGTAGGTGGATCATCAGTGTTAGAGCTAACATTAGCATGTTTAAAGTGATTTTCATGCTTCCAGGGGCTCGGGAAGTTAATTAAATACCATTTGGAGGCATTTAATGTTCGAGCAAAAACGGCTGATTTTCGACAAAAGAGATTACACCCCCCCATTACGTCATGCTTCAGAAATGTGGAAAATGGTCCGTTTTCAAATGTTTTATTTTTGAACGTCAGTTCACATTTGTAGGTGGATCATCAGTGTTAGAGCTAAAATTAGCATGTTTAAAGTGATTTTCATGCTTCCAGGGGCCCAAAACACAAGATTTATGGAATGGTTAAAAGTGCATGAAAATGGCCAATTTACTCACTCTGAGTTCTCAAAAAGGGTTTCTTCACCCCGGGAAGTTAATTAAATACCATTTGGAGGCATTTAATGTTCGAGCAAAAACGGCTGATTTTCGACAAAAGAGATAACACCCCCCCATTACGTCATGCTTCAGAAATGTGGAAAATGGTCCGTTTTCAAATGTTTTATTTTTGAACGTCAGTTCACATTTGTAGGTGGATCATCAGTGTTAGAGCTAAAATTAGCATGTTTAAAGTGATTTTCATGCTTCCAAGGGCTCGGGAAGTTAATTAAATACCATTTGGAGGCATTTAATGTTCGAGCAAAAACGGCTGATTTTCGACAAAAGAGATAACACCCCCCCATTACGTCATGCTTCAGAAATGTGGAAAATGGTCCGTTTTCAAATGTTTTATTTTTGAACGTCAGTTCACATTTGTAGGTGGATCATCAGTGTTAGAGCTAAAATTAGCATGTTTAAAGTGATTTTCATGCTTCCAGGGGCTCGGGAAGTTAATTAAATACCATTTGGAGGCATTTAATGTTCGAGCAAAAACGGCTGATTTTCGACAAAAGAGATAACACCCCCCCATTACGTCATGCTTCAGAAATGTGGAAAATGGTCCGTTTTCAAATGTTTTATTTTTGAACGTCAGTTCACATTTGTAGGTGGATCATCAGTGTTAGAGCTAAAATTAGCATGTTTAAAGTGATTTTCATGCTTCCAGGGGCTCGGGAAGTTAATTAAATACCATTTGGAGGCATTTAATGTTCGAGCAAAAACGGCTGATTTTCGACAAAAGAGATAACACCCCTCCATTACGTCATGCTTCAGAAATGTGGAAAATGGTCCGTTTTCAAATGTTTTATTTTTGAACGTCAGTTCACATTTGTAGGTGGATCATCAGTGTTAGAGCTAAAATTAGCATGTTTAAAGTGATTTTCATGCTTCCAGGGGCTCGGGAAGTTAATTAAATACCATTTGGAGGCATTTAATGTTCGAGCAAAAACGGCTGATTTTCGACAAAAGAGATTACACCCCCCCATTACGTCATGCTTCAGAAATGTGGAAAATGGTCCGTTTTCAAATGTTTTATTTTTGAACGTCAGTTCACATTTGTAGGTGGATCATCAGTGTTAGAGCTAAAATTAGCATGTTTAAAGTGATTTTCATGCTTCCAGGGGCCCAAAACACAAGATTTATGGAATGGTTAAAAGTGCATGAAAATGGCCAATTTACTCACTCTGAGTTCTCAAAAAGGGTTTCTTCACCCCGGGAAGTTAATTAAATACCATTTGGAGGCATTTAATGTTCGAGCAAAAACGGCTGATTTTCGACAAAAGAGATAACACCCCCCCATTACGTCATGCTTCAGAAATGTGGAAAATGGTCCGTTTTCAAATGTTTTATTTTTGAACGTCAGTTCACATTTGTAGGTGGATCATCAGTGTTAGAGCTAAAATTAGCATGTTTAAAGTGATTTTCATGCTTCCAGGGGCTCGGGAAGTTAATTAAATACCATTTGGAGGCATTTAATGTTCGAGCAAAAACGGCTGATTTTCGACAAAAGAGATAACACCCCCCCATTACGTCATGCTTCAGAAATGTGGAAAATGGTCCGTTTTCAAATGTTTTATTTTTGAACGTCAGTTCACATTTGTAGGTGGATCATCAGTGTTAGAGCTAAAATTAGCATGTTTAAAGTGATTTTCATGCTTCCAGGGGCCCAAAACACAAGATTTATGGAATGGTTAAAAGTGCATGAAAATGGCCAATTTACTCACTCTGAGTTCTCAAAAAGGGTTTCTTCACCCCGGGAAGTTAATTAAATACCATTTGGAGGCATTTAATGTTCGAGCAAAAACGGCTGATTTTCGACAAAAGAGATAACACCCCCCCATTACGTCATGCTTCAGAAATGTGGAAAATGGTCCGTTTTCAAATGTTTTATTTTTGAACGTCAGTTCACATTTGTAGGTGGATCATCAGTGTTAGAGCTAAAATTAGCATGTTTAAAGTGATTTTCATGCTTCCAGGGGCTCGGGAAGTTAATTAAATACCATTTGGAGGCATTTAATGTTCGAGCAAAAACGGCTGATTTTCGACAAAAGAGATAACACCCACCCATTACGTCATGCTTCAGAAATGTGGAAAATGGTCCGTTTTCAAATGTTTTATTTTTGAACGTCAGTTCACATTTGTAGGTGGATCATCAGTGTTAGAGCTAAAATTAGCATGTTTAAAGTGATTTTCATGCTTCCAGGGGCTCGGGAAGTTAATTAAATACCATTTGGAGGCATTTAATGTTCGAGCAAAAACGGCTGATTTTCGACAAAAGAGATAACACCCCCCCATTACGTCATGCTTCAGAAATGTGGAAAATGGTCCGTTTTCAAATGTTTTATTTTTGAACGTCAGTTCACATTTGTAGGTGGATCATCAGTGTTAGAGCTAAAATTAGCATGTTTAAAGTGATTTTCATGCTTCCAGGGGCTCGGGAAGTTAATTAAATACCATTTGGAGGCATTTAATGTTCGAGCAAAAACGGCTGATTTTCGACAAAAGAGATAACACCCCTCCATTACGTCATGCTTCAGAAATGTGGAAAATGGTCCGTTTTCAAATGTTTTATTTTTGAACGTCAGTTCACATTTGTAGGTGGATCATCAGTGTTAGAGCTAAAATTAGCATGTTTAAAGTGATTTTCATGCTTCCAGGGGCTCGGGAAGTTAATTAAATACCATTTGGAGGCATTTAATGTTCGAGCAAAAACGGCTGATTTTCGACAAAAGAGATTACACCCCCCCCATTACGTCATGCTTCAGAAATGTGGAAAATGGTCCGTTTTCAAATGTTTTATTTTTGAACGTCAGTTCACATTTGTAGGTGGATCATCAGTGTTAGAGCTAAAATTAGCATGTTTAAAGTGATTTTCATGCTTCCAGGGGCCCAAAACACAAGATTTATGGAATGGTTAAAAGTGCATGAAAATGGCCAATTTACTCACTCTGAGTTCTCAAAAAGGGTTTCTTCACCCCGGGAAGTTAATTAAATACCATTTGGAGGCATTTAATGTTCGAGCAAAAACGGCTGATTTTCGACAAAAGAGATAACACCCCCCCATTACGTCATGCTTCAGAAATGTGGAAAATGGTCCGTTTTCAAATGTTTTATTTTTGAACGTCAGTTCACATTTGTAGGTGGATCATCAGTGTTAGAGCTAAAATTAGCATGTTTAAAGTGATTTTCATGCTTCCAGGGGCTCGGGAAGTTAATTAAATACCATTTGGAGGCATTTAATGTTCGAGCAAAAACGGCTGATTTTCGACAAAAGAGATAACACCCCCCCATCACGTCATGCTTCAGAAATGTGGAAAATGGTCCGTTTTCAAATGTTTTATTTTTGAACGTCAGTTCACATTTGTAGGTGGATCATCAGTGTTAGAGCTAAAATTAGCATGTTTAAAGTGATTTTCATGCTTCCAGGGGCCCAAAACACAAGATTTATGGAATGGTTAAAAGTGCATGAAAATGGCCAATTTACTCACTCTGAGTTCTCAAAAAGGGTTTCTTCACCCCGGGAAGTTAATTAAATACCATTTGGAGGCATTTAATGTTCGAGCAAAAACGGCTGATTTTCGACAAAAGAGATAACACCCCCCCATTACGTCATGCTTCAGAAATGTGGAAAATGGTCCGTTTTCAAATGTTTTATTTTTGAACGTCAGTTCACATTTGTAGGTGGATCATCAGTGTTAGAGCTAAAATTAGCATGTTTAAAGTGATTTTCATGCTTCCAGGGGCTCGGGAAGTTAATTAAATACCATTTGGAGGCATTTAATGTTCGAGCAAAAACGGCTGATTTTCGACAAAAGAGATAACACCCCCCCATTACGTCATGCTTCAGAAATGTGGAAAATGGTCCGTTTTCAAATGTTTTATTTTTGAACGTCAGTTCACATTTGTAGGTGGATCATCAGTGTTAGAGCTAAAATTAGCATGTTTAAAGTGATTTTCATGCTTCCAGGGGCTCGGGAAGTTAATTAAATACCATTTGGAGGCATTTAATGTTCGAGCAAAAACGGCTGATTTTCGACAAAAGAGATAACACCCCCCCATTACGTCATGCTTCAGAAATGTGGAAAATGGTCCGTTTTCAAATGTTTTATTTTTGAACGTCAGTTCACATTTGTAGGTGGATCATCAGTGTTAGAGCTAAAATTAGCATGTTTAAAGTGATTTTCATGCTTCCAGGGGCTCGGGAAGTTAATTAAATACCATTTGGAGGCATTTAATGTTCGAGCAAAAACGGCTGATTTTCGACAAAAGAGATAACACCCCTCCATTACGTCATGCTTCAGAAATGTGGAAAATGGTCCGTTTTCAAATGTTTTATTTTTGAACGTCAGTTCACATTTGTAGGTGGATCATCAGTGTTAGAGCTAAAATTAGCATGTTTAAAGTGATTTTCATGCTTCCAGGGGCCCAAAACACAAGATTTATGGAATGGTTAAAAGTGCATGAAAATGGCCAATTTACTCACTCTGAGTTCTCAAAAAGGGTTTCTTCACCCCGGGAAGTTAATTAAATACCATTTGGAGGCATTTAATGTTCGAGCAAAAACGGCTGATTTTCGACAAAAGAGATAACACCCCCCCATTACGTCATGCTTCAGAAATGTGGAAAATGGTCCGTTTTCAAATGTTTTATTTTTGAACGTCAGTTCACATTTGTAGGTGGATCATCAGTGTTAGAGCTAAAATTAGCATGTTTAAAGTGATTTTCATGCTTCCAGGGGCTCGGGAAGTTAATTAAATACCATTTGGAGGCATTTAATGTTCGAGCAAAAACGGCTGATTTTCGACAAAAGAGATAACACCCCCCCATTACGTCATGCTTCAGAAATGTGGAAAATGGTCCGTTTTCAAATGTTTTATTTTTGAACGTCAGTTCACATTTGTAGGTGGATCATCAGTGTTAGAGCTAAAATTAGCATGTTTAAAGTGATTTTCATGCTTCCAGGGGCTCGGGAAGTTAATTAAATACCATTTGGAGGCATTTAATGTTCGAGCAAAAACGGCTGATTTTCGACAAAAGAGATAACACCCCCCCATTACGTCATGCTTCAGAAATGTGGAAAATGGTCCGTTTTCAAATGTTTTATTTTTGAACGTCAGTTCACATTTGTAGGTGGATCATCAGTGTTAGAGCTAAAATTAGCATGTTTAAAGTGATTTTCATGCTTCCAGGGGCTCGGGAAGTTAATTAAATACCATTTGGAGGCATTTAATGTTCGAGCAAAAACGGCTGATTTTCGACAAAAGAGATAACACCCCTCCATTACGTCATGCTTCAGAAATGTGGAAAATGGTCCGTTTTCAAATGTTTTATTTTTGAACGTCAGTTCACATTTGTAGGTGGATCATCAGTGTTAGAGCTAAAATTAGCATGTTTAAAGTGATTTTCATGCTTCCAGGGGCTCGGGAAGTTAATTAAATACCATTTGGAGGCATTTAATGTTCGAGCAAAAACGGCTGATTTTCGACAAAAGAGATTACACCCCCCCATTACGTCATGCTTCAGAAATGTGGAAAATGGTCCGTTTTCAAATGTTTTATTTTTGAACGTCAGTTCACATTTGTAGGTGGATCATCAGTGTTAGAGCTAAAATTAGCATGTTTAAAGTGATTTTCATGCTTCCAGGGGCCCAAAACACAAGATTTATGGAATGGTTAAAAGTGCATGAAAATGGCCAATTTACTCACTCTGAGTTCTCAAAAAGGGTTTCTTCACCCCGGGAAGTTAATTAAATACCATTTGGAGGCATTTAATGTTCAAGCAAAAACGGCTGATTTTCGACAAAAGAGATAACACCCCCCCATTACGTCATGCTTCAGAAATGTGGAAAATGGTCCGTTTTCAAATGTTTTATTTTTGAACGTCAGTTCACATTTGTAGGTGGATCATCAGTGTTAGAGCTAAAATTAGCATGTTTAAAGTGATTTTCATGCTTCCAGGGGCTCGGGAAGTTAATTAAATACCATTTGGAGGCATTTAATGTTCGAGCAAAAACGGCTGATTTTCGACAAAAGAGATAACACCCCCCCATTACGTCATGCTTCAGAAATGTGGAAAATGGTCCGTTTTCAAATGTTTTATTTTTGAACGTCAGTTCACATTTGTAGGTGGATCATCAGTGTTAGAGCTAAAATTAGCATGTTTAAAGTGATTTTCATGCTTCCAGGGGCCCAAAACACAAGATTTATGGAATGGTTAAAAGTGCATGAAAATGGCCAATTTACTCACTCTGAGTTCTCAAAAAGGGTTTCTTCACCCCGGGAAGTTAATTAAATACCATTTGGAGGCATTTAATGTTCGAGCAAAAACGGCTGATTTTCGACAAAAGAGATAACACCCCCCCATTACGTCATGCTTCAGAAATGTGGAAAATGGTCCGTTTTCAAATGTTTTATTTTTGAACGTCAGTTCACATTTGTAGGTGGATCATCAGTGTTAGAGCTAAAATTAGCATGTTTAAAGTGATTTTCATGCTTCCAGGGGCTCGGGAAGTTAATTAAATACCATTTGGAGGCATTTAATGTTCGAGCAAAAACGGCTGATTTTCGACAAAAGAGATAACACCCCCCCATTACGTCATGCTTCAGAAATGTGGAAAATGGTCCGTTTTCAAATGTTTTATTTTTGAACGTCAGTTCACATTTGTAGGTGGATCATCAGTGTTAGAGCTAAAATTAGCATGTTTAAAGTGATTTTCATGCTTCCAGGGGCTCGGGAAGTTAATTAAATACCATTTGGAGGCATTTAATGTTCGAGCAAAAACGGCTGATTTTCGACAAAAGAGATAACACCCCCCCATTACGTCATGCTTCAGAAATGTGGAAAATGGTCCGTTTTCAAATGTTTTATTTTTGAACGTCAGTTCACATTTGTAGGTGGATCATCAGTGTTAGAGCTAAAATTAGCATGTTTAAAGTGATTTTCATGCTTCCAGGGGCTCGGGAAGTTAATTAAATACCATTTGGAGGCATTTAATGTTCGAGCAAAAACGGCTGATTTTCGACAAAAGAGATAACACCCCTCCATTACGTCATGCTTCAGAAATGTGGAAAATGGTCCGTTTTCAAATGTTTTATTTTTGAACGTCAGTTCACATTTGTAGGTGGATCATCAGTGTTAGAGCTAAAATTAGCATGTTTAAAGTGATTTTCATGCTTCCAGGGGCTCGGGAAGTTAATTAAATACCATTTGGAGGCATTTAATGTTCGAGCAAAAACGGCTGATTTTCGACAAAAGAGATTACACCCCCCCATTACGTCATGCTTCAGAAATGTGGAAAATGGTCCGTTTTCAAATGTTTTATTTTTGAACGTCAGTTCACATTTGTAGGTGGATCATCAGTGTTAGAGCTAAAATTAGCATGTTTAAAGTGATTTTCATGCTTCCAGGGGCCCAAAACACAAGATTTATGGAATGGTTAAAAGTGCATGAAAATGGCCAATTTACTCACTCTGAGTTCTCAAAAAGGGTTTCTTCACCCCGGGAAGTTAATTAAATACCATTTGGAGGCATTTAATGTTCGAGCAAAAACGGCTGATTTTCGACAAAAGAGATAACACCCCCCCATTACGTCATGCTTCAGAAATGTGGAAAATGGTCCGTTTTCAAATGTTTTATTTTTGAACGTCAGTTCACATTTGTAGGTGGATCATCAGTGTTAGAGCTAAAATTAGCATGTTTAAAGTGATTTTCATGCTTCCAGGGGCTCGGGAAGTTAATTAAATACCATTTGGAGGCATTTAATGTTCGAGCAAAAACGGCTGATTTTCGACAAAAGAGATAACACCCCCCCATTACGTCATGCTTCAGAAATGTGGAAAATGGTCCGTTTTCAAATGTTTTATTTTTGAACGTCAGTTCACATTTGTAGGTGGATCATCAGTGTTAGAGCTAAAATTAGCATGTTTAAAGTGATTTTCATGCTTCCAGGGGCCCAAAACACAAGATTTATGGAATGGTTAAAAGTGCATGAAAATGGCCAATTTACTCACTCTGAGTTCTCAAAAAGGGTTTCTTCACCCCGGGAAGTTAATTAAATGCCATTTGGAGGCATTTAATGTTCGAGCAAAAACGGCTGATTTTCGACAAAAGAGATAACACCCCCCCATTACGTCATGCTTCAGAAATGTGGAAAATGGTCCGTTTTCAAATGTTTTATTTTTGAACGTCAGTTCACATTTGTAGGTGGATCATCAGTGTTAGAGCTAAAATTAGCATGTTTAAAGTGATTTTCATGCTTCCAGGGGCTCGGGAAGTTAATTAAATACCATTTGGAGGCATTTAATGTTCGAGCAAAAACGGCTGATTTTCGACAAAAGAGATAACACCCCCCCATTACGTCATGCTTCAGAAATGTGGAAAATGGTCCGTTTTCAAATGTTTTATTTTTGAACGTCAGTTCACATTTGTAGGTGGATCATCAGTGTTAGAGCTAAAATTAGCATGTTTAAAGTGATTTTCATGCTTCCAGGGGCTCGGGAAGTTAATTAAATACCATTTGGAGGCATTTAATGTTCGAGCAAAAACGGCTGATTTTCGACAAAAGAGATAACACCCCCCCATTACGTCATGCTTCAGAAATGTGGAAAATGGTCCGTTTTCAAATGTTTTATTTTTGAACGTCAGTTCACATTTGTAGGTGGATCATCAGTGTTAGAGCTAAAATTAGCATGTTTAAAGTGATTTTCATGCTTCCAGGGGCTCGGGAAGTTAATTAAATACCATTTGGAGGCATTTAATGTTCGAGCAAAAACGGCTGATTTTCGACAAAAGAGATAACACCCCTCCATTACGTCATGCTTCAGAAATGTGGAAAATGGTCCGTTTTCAAATGTTTTATTTTTGAACGTCAGTTCACATTTGTAGGTGGATCATCAGTGTTAGAGCTAAAATTAGCATGTTTAAAGTGATTTTCATGCTTCCAGGGGCTCGGGAAGTTAATTAAATACCATTTGGAGGCATTTAATGTTCGAGCAAAAACGGCTGATTTTCGACAAAAGAGATTACACCCCCCCATTACGTCATGCTTCAGAAATGTGGAAAATGGTCCGTTTTCAAATGTTTAATTTTGAACGTCAGTTCACATTTGTAGGTGGATCATCAGTGTTAGAGCTAAAATTAGCATGTTTAAAGTGATTTTCATGCTTCCAGGGGCCCAAAACACAAGATTTATGGAATGGTTAAAAGTGCATGAAAATGGCCAATTTACTCACTCTGAGTTCTCAAAAAGGGTTTCTTCACCCCGGGAAGTTAATTAAATACCATTTGGAGGCATTTAATGTTCGAGCAAAAACGGCTGATTTTCGACAAAAGAGATAACACCCCCCCATTACGTCATGCTTCAGAAATGTGGAAAATGGTCCGTTTTCAAATGTTTTATTTTTGAACGTCAGTTCACATTTGTAGGTGGATCATCAGTGTTAGAGCTAAAATTAGCATGTTTAAAGTGATTTTCATGCTTCCAGGGGCTCGGGAAGTTAATTAAATACCATTTGGAGGCATTTAATGTTCGAGCAAAAACGGCTGATTTTCGACAAAAGAGATAACACCCCTCCATTACGTCATGCTTCAGAAATGTGGAAAATGGTCCGTTTTCAAATGTTTTATTTTTGAACGTCAGTTCACATTTGTAGGTGGATCATCAGTGTTAGAGCTAAAATTAGCATGTTTAAAGTGATTTTCATGCTTCCAGGGGCTCGGGAAGTTAATTAAATACCATTTGGAGGCATTTAATGTTCGAGCAAAAACGGCTGATTTTCGACAAAAGAGATTACACCCCCCCATTACGTCATGCTTCAGAAATGTGGAAAATGGTCCGTTTTCAAATGTTTTATTTTTGAACGTCAGTTCACATTTGTAGGTGGATCATCAGTGTTAGAGCTAAAATTAGCATGTTTAAAGTGATTTTCATGCTTCCAGGGGCCCAAAACACAAGATTTATGGAATGGTTAAAAGTGCATGAAAATGGCCAATTTACTCACTCTGAGTTCTCAAAAAGGGTTTCTTCACCCCGGGAAGTTAATTAAATACCATTTGGAGGCATTTAATGTTCGAGCAAAAACGGCTGATTTTCGACAAAAGAGATAACACCCCCCCATTACGTCATGCTTCAGAAATGTGGAAAATGGTCCGTTTTCAAATGTTTTATTTTTGAACGTCAGTTCACATTTGTAGGTGGATCATCAGTGTTAGAGCTAAAATTAGCATGTTTAAAGTGATTTTCATGCTTCCAGGGGCTCGGGAAGTTAATTAAATACCATTTGGAGGCATTTAATGTTCGAGCAAAAACGGCTGATTTTCGACAAAAGAGATAACACCCCCCCATTACGTCATGCTTCAGAAATGTGGAAAATGGTCCGTTTTCAAATGTTTTATTTTTGAACGTCAGTTCACATTTGTAGGTGGATCATCAGTGTTAGAGCTAAAATTAGCATGTTTAAAGTGATTTTCATGCTTCCAGGGGCTCGGGAAGTTAATTAAATACCATTTGGAGGCATTTAATGTTCGAGCAAAAACGGCTGATTTTCGACAAAAGAGATAACACCCCCCCATTACGTCATGCTTCAGAAATGTGGAAAATGGTCCGTTTTCAAATGTTTTATTTTTGAACGTCAGTTCACATTTGTAGGTGGATCATCAGTGTTAGAGCTAAAATTAGCATGTTTAAAGTGATTTTCATGCTTCCAGGGGCTCGGGAAGTTAATTAAATACCATTTGGAGGCATTTAATGTTCGAGCAAAAACGGCTGATTTTCGACAAAAGAGATAACACCCCTCCATTACGTCATGCTTCAGAAATGTGGAAAATGGTCCGTTTTCAAATGTTTTATTTTTGAACGTCAGTTCACATTTGTAGGTGGATCATCAGTGTTAGAGCTAAAATTAGCATGTTTAAAGTGATTTTCATGCTTCCAGGGGCTCGGGAAGTTAATTAAATACCATTTGGAGGCATTTAATGTTCGAGCAAAAACGGCTGATTTTCGACAAAAGAGATTACACCCCCCCATTACGTCATGCTTCAGAAATGTGGAAAATGGTCCGTTTTCAAATGTTTTATTTTTGAACGTCAGTTCACATTTGTAGGTGGATCATCAGTGTTAGAGCTAAAATTAGCATGTTTAAAGTGATTTTCATGCTTCCAGGGGCCCAAAACACAAGATTTATGGAATGGTTAAAAGTGCATGAAAATGGCCAATTTACTCACTCTGAGTTCTCAAAAAGGGTTTCTTCACCCCGGGAAGTTAATTAAATACCATTTGGAGGCATTTAATGTTCGAGCAAAAACGGCTGATTTTCGACAAAAGAGATAACACCCCCCCATTACGTCATGCTTCAGAAATGTGGAAAATGGTCCGTTTTCAAATGTTTTATTTTTGAACGTCAGTTCACATTTGTAGGTGGATCATCAGTGTTAGAGCTAAAATTAGCATGTTTAAAGTGATTTTCATGCTTCCAGGGGCTCGGGAAGTTAATTAAATACCATTTGGAGGCATTTAATGTTCGAGCAAAAACGGCTGATTTTCGACAAAAGAGATAACACCCCCCCATTACGTCATGCTTCAGAAATGTGGAAAATGGTCCGTTTTCAAATGTTTTATTTTTGAACGTCAGTTCACATTTGTAGGTGGATCATCAGTGTTAGAGCTAAAATTAGCATGTTTAAAGTGATTTTCATGCTTCCAGGGGCTCGGGAAGTTAATTAAATACCATTTGGAGGCATTTAATGTTCGAGCAAAAACGGCTGATTTTCGACAAAAGAGATAACACCCCCCCATTACGTCATGCTTCAGAAATGTGGAAAATGGTCCGTTTTCAAATGTTTTATTTTTGAACGTCAGTTCACATTTGTAGGTGGATCATCAGTGTTAGAGCTAAAATTAGCATGTTTAAAGTGATTTTCATGCTTCCAGGGGCTCGGGAAGTTAATTAAATACCATTTGGAGGCATTTAATGTTCGAGCAAAAACGGCTGATTTTCGACAAAAGAGATAACACCCACCCATTACGTCATGCTTCAGAAATGTGGAAAATGGTCCGTTTTCAAATGTTTTATTTTTGAACGACAGTTCACATTTGTAGGTGGATCATCAGTGTTAGAGCTAAAATTAGCATGTTTAAAGTGATTTTCATGCTTCCAGGGGCTCGGGAAGTTAATTAAATACCATTTGGAGGCATTTAATGTTCGAGCAAAAACGGCTGATTTTCGACAAAAGAGATAACACCCCCCCATTACGTCATGCTTCAGAAATGTGGAAAATGGTCCGTTTTCAAATGTTTTATTTTTGAACGTCAGTTCACATTTGTAGGTGGATCATCAGTGTTAGAGCTAAAATTAGCATGTTTAAAGTGATTTTCATGCTTCCAGGGGCCCAAAACACAAGATTTATGGAATGGTTAAAAGTGCATGAAAATGGCCAATTTACTCACTCTGAGTTCTCAAAAAGGGTTTCTTCACCCCGGGAAGTTAATTAAATACCATTTGGAGGCATTTAATGTTCGAGCAAAAACGGCTGATTTTCGACAAAAAAGATAACACCCCCCCATTACGTCATGCTTCAGAAATGTGGAAAATGGTCCGTTTTCAAATGTTTTATTTTTGAACGTCAGTTCACATTTGTAGGTGGATCATCAGTGTTAGAGCTAAAATTAGCATGTTTAAAGTGATTTTCATGCTTCCAGGGGCTCGGGAAGTTAATTAAATACCATTTGGAGGCATTTAATGTTCGAGCAAAAACGGCTGATTTTCGACAAAAGAGATAACACCCCCCCATTACGTCATGCTTCAGAAATGTGGAAAATGGTCCGTTTTCAAATGTTTTATTTTTGAACGTCAGTTCACATTTGTAGGTGGATCATCAGTGTTAGAGCTAAAATTAGCATGTTTAAAGTGATTTTCATGCTTCCAGGGGCTCGGGAAGTTAATTAAATACCATTTGGAGGCATTTAATGTTCGAGCAAAAACGGCTGATTTTCGACAAAAGAGATAACACCCCCCCATTACGTCATGCTTCAGAAATGTGGAAAATGGTCCGTTTTCAAATGTTTTATTTTTGAACGTCAGTTCACATTTGTAGGTGGATCATCAGTGTTAGAGCTAAAATTAGCATGTTTAAAGTGATTTTCATGCTTCCAGGAGCTCGGGAAGTTAATTAAATACCATTTGGAGGCATTTAATGTTCGAGCAAAAACGGCTGATTTTCGACAAAAGAGATAACACCCCTCCATTACGTCATGCTTCAGAAATGTGGAAAATGGTCCGTTTTCAAATGTTTTATTTTTGAACGTCAGTTCACATTTGTAGGTGGATCATCAGTGTTAGAGCTAAAATTAGCATGTTTAAAGTGATTTTCATGCTTCCAGGGGCTCGGGAAGTTAATTAAATACCATTTGGAGGCATTTAATGTTCGAGCAAAAACGGCTGATTTTCGACAAAAGAGATTACACCCCCCCATTACGTCATGCTTCAGAAATGTGGAAAATGGTCCGTTTTCAAATGTTTTATTTTTGAACGTCAGTTCACATTTGTAGGTGGATCATCAGTGTTAGAGCTAAAATTAGCATGTTTAAAGTGATTTTCATGCTTCCAGGGGCCCAAAACACAAGATTTATGGAATGGTTAAAAGTGCATGAAAATGGCCAATTTACTCACTCTGAGTTCTCAAAAAGGGTTTCTTCACCCCGGGAAGTTAATTAAATACCATTTGGAGGCATTTAATGTTCGAGCAAAAACGGCTGATTTTCGACAAAAGAGATAACACCCCCCCATTACGTCATGCTTCAGAAATGTGGAAAATGGTCCGTTTTCAAATGTTTTATTTTTGAACGTCAGTTCACATTTGTAGGTGGATCATCAGTGTTAGAGCTAAAATTAGCATGTTTAAAGTGATTTTCATGCTTCCAGGGGCTCGGGAAGTTAATTAAATACCATTTGGAGGCATTTAATGTTCGAGCAAAAACGGCTGATTTTCGACAAAAGAGATAACACCCCCCCATTACGTCATGCTTCAGAAATGTGGAAAATGGTCCGTTTTCAAATGTTTTATTTTTGAACGTCAGTTCACATTTGTAGGTGGATCATCAGTGTTAGAGCTAAAATTAGCATGTTTAAAGTGATTTTCATGCTTCCAGGGGCTCGGGAAGTTAATTAAATACCATTTGGAGGCATTTAATGTTCGAGCAAAAACGGCTGATTTTCGACAAAAGAGATAACACCCCCCCATTACGTCATGCTTCAGAAATGTGGAAAATGGTCCGTTTTCAAATGTTTTATTTTTGAACGTCAGTTCACATTTGTAGGTGGATCATCAGTGTTAGAGCTAAAATTAGCATGTTTAAAGTGATTTTCATGCTTCCAGGGGCTCGGGAAGTTAATTAAATACCATTTGGAGGCATTTAATGTTCGAGCAAAAACGGCTGATTTTCGACAAAAGAGATAACACCCCTCCATTACGTCATGCTTCAGAAATGTGGAAAATGGTCCGTTTTCAAATGTTTTATTTTTGAACGTCAGTTCACATTTGTAGGTGGATCATCAGTGTTAGAGCTAAAATTAGCATGTTTAAAGTGATTTTCATGCTTCCAGGGGCTCGGGAAGTTAATTAAATACCATTTGGAGGCATTTAATGTTCGAGCAAAAACGGCTGATTTTCGACAAAAGAGATTACACCCCCCCATTACGTCATGCTTCAGAAATGTGGAAAATGGTCCGTTTTCAAATGTTTTATTTTTGAACGTCAGTTCACATTTGTAGGTGGATCATCAGTGTTAGAGCTAAAATTAGCATGTTTAAAGTGATTTTCATGCTTCCAGGGGCCCAAAACACAAGATTTATGGAATGGTTAAAAGTGCATGAAAATGGCCAATTTACTCACTCTGAGTTCTCAAAAAGGGTTTCTTCACCCCGGGAAGTTAATTAAATACCATTTGGAGGCATTTAATGTTCGAGCAAAAACGGCTGATTTTCGACAAAAGAGATAACACCCCCCCATTACGTCATGCTTCAGAAATGTGGAAAATGGTCCGTTTTCAAATGTTTTATTTTTGAACGTCAGTTCACATTTGTAGGTGGATCATCAGTGTTAGAGCTAAAATTAGCATGTTTAAAGTGATTTTCATGCTTCCAGGGGCTCGGGAAGTTAATTAAATACCATTTGGAGGCATTTAATGTTCGAGCAAAAACGGCTGATTTTCGACAAAAGAGATAACACCCCCCCATTACGTCATGCTTCAGAAATGTGGAAAATGGTCCGTTTTCAAATGTTTTATTTTTGAACGTCAGTTCACATTTGTAGGTGGATCATCAGTGTTAGAGCTAAAATTAGCATGTTTAAAGTGATTTTCATGCTTCCAGGGGCTCGGGAAGTTAATTAAATACCATTTGGAGGCATTTAATGTTCGAGCAAAAACGGCTGATTTTCGACAAAAGAGATAACACCCCCCCATTACGTCATGCTTCAGAAATGTGGAAAATGGTCCGTTTTCAAATGTTTTATTTTTGAACGTCAGTTCACATTTGTAGGTGGATCATCAGTGTTAGAGCTAAAATTAGCATGTTTAAAGTGATTTTCATGCTTCCAGGGGCTCGGGAAGTTAATTAAATACCATTTGGAGGCATTTAATGTTCGAGCAAAAACGGCTGATTTTCGACAAAAGAGATAACACCCCCCCATTACGTCATGCTTCAGAAATGTGGAAAATGGTCCGTTTTCAAATGTTTTATTTTTGAACGTCAGTTCACATTTGTAGGTGGATCATCAGTGTTAGAGCTAAAATTAGCATGTTTAAAGTGATTTTCATGCTTCCAGGGGCTCGGGAAGTTAATTAAATACCATTTGGAGGCATTTAATGTTCGAGCAAAAACGGCTGATTTTCGACAAAAGAGATAACACCCCCCCATTACGTCATGCTTCAGAAATGTGGAAAATGGTCCGTTTTCAAATGTTTTATTTTTGAACGTCAGTTCACATTTGTAGGTGGATCATCAGTGTTAGAGCTAAAATTAGCATGTTTAAAGTGATTTTCATGCTTCCAGGGGCTCGGGAAGTTAATTAAATACCATTTGGAGGCATTTAATGTTCGAGCAAAAACGGCTGATTTTCGACAAAAGAGATAACACCCCCCCATTACGTCATGCTTCAGAAATGTGGAAAATGGTCCGTTTTCAAATGTTTTATTTTTGAACGTCAGTTCACATTTGTAGGTGGATCATCAGTGTTAGAGCTAAAATTAGCATGTTTAAAGTGATTTTCATGCTTCCAGGGGCCCAAAACACAAGATTTATGGAATGGTTAAAAGTGCATGAAAATGGCCAATTTACTCACTCTGAGTTCTCAAAAAGGGTTTCTTCACCCCGGGAAGTTAATTAAATACCATTTGGAGGCATTTAATGTTCGAGCAAAAACGGCTGATTTTCGACAAAAGAGATAACACCCCCCCATTACGTCATGCTTCAGAAATGTGGAAAATGGTCCGTTTTCAAATGTTTTATTTTTGAACGTCAGTTCACATTTGTAGGTGGATCATCAGTGTTAGAGCTAAAATTAGCATGTTTAAAGTGATTTTCATGCTTCCAGGGGCTCGGGAAGTTAATTAAATACCATTTGGAGGCATTTAATGTTCGAGCAAAAACGGCTGATTTTCGACAAAAGAGATAACACCCCCCCATTACGTCATGCTTCAGAAATGTGGAAAATGGTCCGTTTTCAAATGTTTTATTTTTGAACGTCAGTTCACATTTGTAGGTGGATCATCAGTGTTAGAGCTAAAATTAGCATGTTTAAAGTGATTTTCATGCTTCCAGGGGCCCAAAACACAAGATTTATGGAATGGTTAAAAGTGCATGAAAATGGCCAATTTACTCACTCTGAGTTCTCAAAAAGGGTTTCTTCACCCCGGGAAGTTAATTAAATACCATTTGGAGGCATTTAATGTTCGAGCAAAAACGGCTGATTTTCGACAAAAGAGATAACACCCCCCCATTACGTCATGCTTCAGAAATGTGGAAAATGGTCCGTTTTCAAATGTTTTATTTTTGAACGTCAGTTCACATTTGTAGGTGGATCATCAGTGTTAGAGCTAAAATTAGCATGTTTAAAGTGATTTTCATGCTTCCAGGGGCTCGGGAAGTTAATTAAATACCATTTGGAGGCATTTAATGTTCGAGCAAAAACGGCTGATTTTCGACAAAAGAGATAACACCCCCCCATTACGTCATGCTTCAGAAATGTGGAAAATGGTCCGTTTTCAAATGTTTTATTTTTGAACGTCAGTTCACATTTGTAGGTGGATCATCAGTGTTAGAGCTAAAATTAGCATGTTTAAAGTGATTTTCATGCTTCCAGGGGCTCGGGAAGTTAATTAAATACCATTTGGAGGCATTTAATGTTCGAGCAAAAACGGCTGATTTTCGACAAAAGAGATAACACCCCCCCATTACGTCATGCTTCAGAAATGTGGAAAATGGTCCGTTTTCAAATGTTTTATTTTTGAACGTCAGTTCACATTTGTAGGTGGATCATCAGTGTTAGAGCTAAAATTAGCATGTTTAAAGTGATTTTCATGCTTCCAGGGGCTCGGGAAGTTAATTAAATACCATTTGGAGGCATTTAATGTTCGAGCAAAAACGGCTGATTTTCGACAAAAGAGATAACACCCCTCCATTACGTCATGCTTCAGAAATGTGGAAAATGGTCCGTTTTCAAATGTTTTATTTTTGAACGTCAGTTCACATTTGTAGGTGGATCATCAGTGTTAGAGCTAAAATTAGCATGTTTAAAGTGATTTTCATGCTTCCAGGGGCTCGGGAAGTTAATTAAATACCATTTGGAGGCATTTAATGTTCGAGCAAAAACGGCTGATTTTCGACAAAAGAGATTACACCCCCCATTACGTCATGCTTCAGAAATGTGGAAAATGGTCCGTTTTCAAATGTTTTATTTTTGAACGTCAGTTCACATTTGTAGGTGGATCATCAGTGTTAGAGCTAAAATTAGCATGTTTAAAGTGATTTTCATGCTTCCAGGGGCCCAAAACACAAGATTTATGGAATGGTTAAAAGTGCATGAAAATGGCCAATTTACTCACTCTGAGTTCTCAAAAAGGGTTTCTTCACCCCGGGAAGTTAATTAAATACCATTTGGAGGCATTTAATGTTCGAGCAAAAACGGCTGATTTTCGACAAAAGAGATAACACCCCCCCATTACGTCATGCTTCAGAAATGTGGAAAATGGTCCGTTTTCAAATGTTTTATTTTTGAACGTCAGTTCACATTTGTAGGTGGATCATCAGTGTTAGAGCTAAAATTAGCATGTTTAAAGTGATTTTCATGCTTCCAGGGGCTCGGGAAGTTAATTAAATACCATTTGGAGGCATTTAATGTTCGAGCAAAAACGGCTGATTTTCGACAAAAGAGATAACACCCCCCCATTACGTCATGCTTCAGAAATGTGGAAAATGGTCCGTTTTCAAATGTTTTATTTTTGAACGTCAGTTCACATTTGTAGGTGGATCATCAGTGTTAGAGCTAAAATTAGCATGTTTAAAGTGATTTTCATGCTTCCAGGGGCCCAAAACACAAGATTTATGGAATGGTTAAAGTGCATGAAAATGGCCAATTTACTCACTCTGAGTTCTCAAAAAGGGTTTCTTCACCCCGGGAAGTTAATTAAATGCCATTTGGAGGCATTTAATGTTCGAGCAAAAACGGCTGATTTTCGACAAAAGAGATAACACCCCCCCATTACGTCATGCTTCAGAAATGTGGAAAATGGTCCGTTTTCAAATGTTTTATTTTTGAACGTCAGTTCACATTTGTAGGTGGATCATCAGTGTTAGAGCTAAAATTAGCATGTTTAAAGTGATTTTCATGCTTCCAGGGGCTCGGGAAGTTAATTAAATACCATTTGGAGGCATTTAATGTTCGAGCAAAAACGGCTGATTTTCGACAAAAGAGATAACACCCCCCCATTACGTCATGCTTCAGAAATGTGGAAAATGGTCCGTTTTCAAATGTTTTATTTTTGAACGTCAGTTCACATTTGTAGGTGGATCATCAGTGTTAGAGCTAAAATTAGCATGTTTAAAGTGATTTTCATGCTTCCAGGGGCTCGGGAAGTTAATTAAATACCATTTGGAGGCATTTAATGTTCGAGCAAAAACGGCTGATTTTCGACAAAAGAGATAACACCCCCCCATTACGTCATGCTTCAGAAATGTGGAAAATGGTCCGTTTTCAAATGTTTTATTTTTGAACGTCAGTTCACATTTGTAGGTGGATCATCAGTGTTAGAGCTAAAATTAGCATGTTTAAAGTGATTTTCATGCTTCCAGGGGCTCGGGAAGTTAATTAAATACCATTTGGAGGCATTTAATGTTCGAGCAAAAACGGCTGATTTTCGACAAAAGAGATAACACCCCTCCATTACGTCATGCTTCAGAAATGTGGAAAATGGTCCGTTTTCAAATGTTTTATTTTTGAACGTCAGTTCACATTTGTAGGTGGATCATCAGTGTTAGAGCTAAAATTAGCATGTTTAAAGTGATTTTCATGCTTCCAGGGGCTCGGGAAGTTAATTAAATACCATTTGGAGGCATTTAATGTTCGAGCAAAAACGGCTGATTTTCGACAAAAGAGATTACACCCCCCCATTACGTCATGCTTCAGAAATGTGGAAAATGGTCCGTTTTCAAATGTTTAATTTTGAACGTCAGTTCACATTTGTAGGTGGATCATCAGTGTTAGAGCTAAAATTAGCATGTTTAAAGTGATTTTCATGCTTCCAGGGGCCCAAAACACAAGATTTATGGAATGGTTAAAAGTGCATGAAAATGGCCAATTTACTCACTCTGAGTTCTCAAAAAGGGTTTCTTCACCCCGGGAAGTTAATTAAATACCATTTGGAGGCATTTAATGTTCGAGCAAAAACGGCTGATTTTCGACAAAAGAGATAACACCCCCCCATTACGTCATGCTTCAGAAATGTGGAAAATGGTCCGTTTTCAAATGTTTTATTTTTGAACGTCAGTTCACATTTGTAGGTGGATCATCAGTGTTAGAGCTAAAATTAGCATGTTTAAAGTGATTTTCATGCTTCCAGGGGCTCGGGAAGTTAATTAAATACCATTTGGAGGCATTTAATGTTCGAGCAAAAACGGCTGATTTTCGACAAAAGAGATAACACCCCTCCATTACGTCATGCTTCAGAAATGTGGAAAATGGTCCGTTTTCAAATGTTTTATTTTTGAACGTCAGTTCACATTTGTAGGTGGATCATCAGTGTTAGAGCTAAAATTAGCATGTTTAAAGTGATTTTCATGCTTCCAGGGGCTCGGGAAGTTAATTAAATACCATTTGGAGGCATTTAATGTTCGAGCAAAAACGGCTGATTTTCGACAAAAGAGATTACACCCCCCCATTACGTCATGCTTCAGAAATGTGGAAAATGGTCCGTTTTCAAATGTTTTATTTTTGAACGTCAGTTCACATTTGTAGGTGGATCATCAGTGTTAGAGCTAAAATTAGCATGTTTAAAGTGATTTTCATGCTTCCAGGGGCCCAAAACACAAGATTTATGGAATGGTTAAAAGTGCATGAAAATGGCCAATTTACTCACTCTGAGTTCTCAAAAAGGGTTTCTTCACCCCGGGAAGTTAATTAAATACCATTTGGAGGCATTTAATGTTCGAGCAAAAACGGCTGATTTTCGACAAAAGAGATAACACCCCCCCATTACGTCATGCTTCAGAAATGTGGAAAATGGTCCGTTTTCAAATGTTTTATTTTTGAACGTCAGTTCACATTTGTAGGTGGATCATCAGTGTTAGAGCTAAAATTAGCATGTTTAAAGTGATTTTCATGCTTCCAGGGGCTCGGGAAGTTAATTAAATACCATTTGGAGGCATTTAATGTTCGAGCAAAAACGGCTGATTTTCGACAAAAGAGATAACACCCCCCCATTACGTCATGCTTCAGAAATGTGGAAAATGGTCCGTTTTCAAATGTTTTATTTTTGAACGTCAGTTCACATTTGTAGGTGGATCATCAGTGTTAGAGCTAAAATTAGCATGTTTAAAGTGATTTTCATGCTTCCAGGGGCTCGGGAAGTTAATTAAATACCATTTGGAGGCATTTAATGTTCGAGCAAAAACGGCTGATTTTCGACAAAAGAGATAACACCCCCCCATTACGTCATGCTTCAGAAATGTGGAAAATGGTCCGTTTTCAAATGTTTTATTTTTGAACGTCAGTTCACATTTGTAGGTGGATCATCAGTGTTAGAGCTAAAATTAGCATGTTTAAAGTGATTTTCATGCTTCCAGGGGCTCGGGAAGTTAATTAAATACCATTTGGAGGCATTTAATGTTCGAGCAAAAACGGCTGATTTTCGACAAAAGAGATAACACCCCTCCATTACGTCATGCTTCAGAAATGTGGAAAATGGTCCGTTTTCAAATGTTTTATTTTTGAACGTCAGTTCACATTTGTAGGTGGATCATCAGTGTTAGAGCTAAAATTAGCATGTTTAAAGTGATTTTCATGCTTCCAGGGGCTCGGGAAGTTAATTAAATACCATTTGGAGGCATTTAATGTTCGAGCAAAAACGGCTGATTTTCGACAAAAGAGATTACACCCCCCCATTACGTCATGCTTCAGAAATGTGGAAAATGGTCCGTTTTCAAATGTTTTATTTTTGAACGTCAGTTCACATTTGTAGGTGGATCATCAGTGTTAGAGCTAAAATTAGCATGTTTAAAGTGATTTTCATGCTTCCAGGGGCCCAAAACACAAGATTTATGGAATGGTTAAAAGTGCATGAAAATGGCCAATTTACTCACTCTGAGTTCTCAAAAAGGGTTTCTTCACCCCGGGAAGTTAATTAAATACCATTTGGAGGCATTTAATGTTCGAGCAAAAACGGCTGATTTTCGACAAAAGAGATAACACCCCCCCATTACGTCATGCTTCAGAAATGTGGAAAATGGTCCGTTTTCAAATGTTTTATTTTTGAACGTCAGTTCACATTTGTAGGTGGATCATCAGTGTTAGAGCTAAAATTAGCATGTTTAAAGTGATTTTCATGCTTCCAGGGGCTCGGGAAGTTAATTAAATACCATTTGGAGGCATTTAATGTTCGAGCAAAAACGGCTGATTTTCGACAAAAGAGATAACACCCCCCCATTACGTCATGCTTCAGAAATGTGGAAAATGGTCCGTTTTCAAATGTTTTATTTTTGAACGTCAGTTCACATTTGTAGGTGGATCATCAGTGTTAGAGCTAAAATTAGCATGTTTAAAGTGATTTTCATGCTTCCAGGGGCTCGGGAAGTTAATTAAATACCATTTGGAGGCATTTAATGTTCGAGCAAAAACGGCTGATTTTCGACAAAAGAGATAACACCCCCCCATTACGTCATGCTTCAGAAATGTGGAAAATGGTCCGTTTTCAAATGTTTTATTTTTGAACGTCAGTTCACATTTGTAGGTGGATCATCAGTGTTAGAGCTAAAATTAGCATGTTTAAAGTGATTTTCATGCTTCCAGGGGCTCGGGAAGTTAATTAAATACCATTTGGAGGCATTTAATGTTCGAGCAAAAACGGCTGATTTTCGACAAAAGAGATAACACCCACCCATTACGTCATGCTTCAGAAATGTGGAAAATGGTCCGTTTTCAAATGTTTTATTTTTGAACGACAGTTCACATTTGTAGGTGGATCATCAGTGTTAGAGCTAAAATTAGCATGTTTAAAGTGATTTTCATGCTTCCAGGGGCTCGGGAAGTTAATTAAATACCATTTGGAGGCATTTAATGTTCGAGCAAAAACGGCTGATTTTCGACAAAAGAGATAACACCCCCCCATTACGTCATGCTTCAGAAATGTGGAAAATGGTCCGTTTTCAAATGTTTTATTTTTGAACGTCAGTTCACATTTGTAGGTGGATCATCAGTGTTAGAGCTAAAATTAGCATGTTTAAAGTGATTTTCATGCTTCCAGGGGCCCAAAACACAAGATTTATGGAATGGTTAAAAGTGCATGAAAATGGCCAATTTACTCACTCTGAGTTCTCAAAAAGGGTTTCTTCACCCCGGGAAGTTAATTAAATACCATTTGGAGGCATTTAATGTTCGAGCAAAAACGGCTGATTTTCGACAAAAAAGATAACACCCCCCCATTACGTCATGCTTCAGAAATGTGGAAAATGGTCCGTTTTCAAATGTTTTATTTTTGAACGTCAGTTCACATTTGTAGGTGGATCATCAGTGTTAGAGCTAAAATTAGCATGTTTAAAGTGATTTTCATGCTTCCAGGGGCTCGGGAAGTTAATTAAATACCATTTGGAGGCATTTAATGTTCGAGCAAAAACGGCTGATTTTCGACAAAAGAGATAACACCCCCCCATTACGTCATGCTTCAGAAATGTGGAAAATGGTCCGTTTTCAAATGTTTTATTTTTGAACGTCAGTTCACATTTGTAGGTGGATCATCAGTGTTAGAGCTAAAATTAGCATGTTTAAAGTGATTTTCATGCTTCCAGGGGCTCGGGAAGTTAATTAAATACCATTTGGAGGCATTTAATGTTCGAGCAAAAACGGCTGATTTTCGACAAAAGAGATAACACCCCCCCATTACGTCATGCTTCAGAAATGTGGAAAATGGTCCGTTTTCAAATGTTTTATTTTTGAACGTCAGTTCACATTTGTAGGTGGATCATCAGTGTTAGAGCTAAAATTAGCATGTTTAAAGTGATTTTCATGCTTCCAGGAGCTCGGGAAGTTAATTAAATACCATTTGGAGGCATTTAATGTTCGAGCAAAAACGGCTGATTTTCGACAAAAGAGATAACACCCCTCCATTACGTCATGCTTCAGAAATGTGGAAAATGGTCCGTTTTCAAATGTTTTATTTTTGAACGTCAGTTCACATTTGTAGGTGGATCATCAGTGTTAGAGCTAAAATTAGCATGTTTAAAGTGATTTTCATGCTTCCAGGGGCTCGGGAAGTTAATTAAATACCATTTGGAGGCATTTAATGTTCGAGCAAAAACGGCTGATTTTCGACAAAAGAGATTACACCCCCCCATTACGTCATGCTTCAGAAATGTGGAAAATGGTCCGTTTTCAAATGTTTTATTTTTGAACGTCAGTTCACATTTGTAGGTGGATCATCAGTGTTAGAGCTAAAATTAGCATGTTTAAAGTGATTTTCATGCTTCCAGGGGCCCAAAACACAAGATTTATGGAATGGTTAAAAGTGCATGAAAATGGCCAATTTACTCACTCTGAGTTCTCAAAAAGGGTTTCTTCACCCCGGGAAGTTAATTAAATACCATTTGGAGGCATTTAATGTTCGAGCAAAAACGGCTGATTTTCGACAAAAGAGATAACACCCCCCCATTACGTCATGCTTCAGAAATGTGGAAAATGGTCCGTTTTCAAATGTTTTATTTTTGAACGTCAGTTCACATTTGTAGGTGGATCATCAGTGTTAGAGCTAAAATTAGCATGTTTAAAGTGATTTTCATGCTTCCAGGGGCTCGGGAAGTTAATTAAATACCATTTGGAGGCATTTAATGTTCGAGCAAAAACGGCTGATTTTCGACAAAAGAGATAACACCCCCCCATTACGTCATGCTTCAGAAATGTGGAAAATGGTCCGTTTTCAAATGTTTTATTTTTGAACGTCAGTTCACATTTGTAGGTGGATCATCAGTGTTAGAGCTAAAATTAGCATGTTTAAAGTGATTTTCATGCTTCCAGGGGCTCGGGAAGTTAATTAAATACCATTTGGAGGCATTTAATGTTCGAGCAAAAACGGCTGATTTTCGACAAAAGAGATAACACCCCCCCATTACGTCATGCTTCAGAAATGTGGAAAATGGTCCGTTTTCAAATGTTTTATTTTTGAACGTCAGTTCACATTTGTAGGTGGATCATCAGTGTTAGAGCTAAAATTAGCATGTTTAAAGTGATTTTCATGCTTCCAGGGGCTCGGGAAGTTAATTAAATACCATTTGGAGGCATTTAATGTTCGAGCAAAAACGGCTGATTTTCGACAAAAGAGATAACACCCCTCCATTACGTCATGCTTCAGAAATGTGGAAAATGGTCCGTTTTCAAATGTTTTATTTTTGAACGTCAGTTCACATTTGTAGGTGGATCATCAGTGTTAGAGCTAAAATTAGCATGTTTAAAGTGATTTTCATGCTTCCAGGGGCTCGGGAAGTTAATTAAATACCATTTGGAGGCATTTAATGTTCGAGCAAAAACGGCTGATTTTCGACAAAAGAGATTACACCCCCCCATTACGTCATGCTTCAGAAATGTGGAAAATGGTCCGTTTTCAAATGTTTTATTTTTGAACGTCAGTTCACATTTGTAGGTGGATCATCAGTGTTAGAGCTAAAATTAGCATGTTTAAAGTGATTTTCATGCTTCCAGGGGCCCAAAACACAAGATTTATGGAATGGTTAAAAGTGCATGAAAATGGCCAATTTACTCACTCTGAGTTCTCAAAAAGGGTTTCTTCACCCCGGGAAGTTAATTAAATACCATTTGGAGGCATTTAATGTTCGAGCAAAAACGGCTGATTTTCGACAAAAGAGATAACACCCCCCCATTACGTCATGCTTCAGAAATGTGGAAAATGGTCCGTTTTCAAATGTTTTATTTTTGAACGTCAGTTCACATTTGTAGGTGGATCATCAGTGTTAGAGCTAAAATTAGCATGTTTAAAGTGATTTTCATGCTTCCAGGGGCTCGGGAAGTTAATTAAATACCATTTGGAGGCATTTAATGTTCGAGCAAAAACGGCTGATTTTCGACAAAAGAGATAACACCCCCCCATTACGTCATGCTTCAGAAATGTGGAAAATGGTCCGTTTTCAAATGTTTTATTTTTGAACGTCAGTTCACATTTGTAGGTGGATCATCAGTGTTAGAGCTAAAATTAGCATGTTTAAAGTGATTTTCATGCTTCCAGGGGCTCGGGAAGTTAATTAAATACCATTTGGAGGCATTTAATGTTCGAGCAAAAACGGCTGATTTTCGACAAAAGAGATAACACCCCCCCATTACGTCATGCTTCAGAAATGTGGAAAATGGTCCGTTTTCAAATGTTTTATTTTTGAACGTCAGTTCACATTTGTAGGTGGATCATCAGTGTTAGAGCTAAAATTAGCATGTTTAAAGTGATTTTCATGCTTCCAGGGGCTCGGGAAGTTAATTAAATACCATTTGGAGGCATTTAATGTTCGAGCAAAAACGGCTGATTTTCGACAAAAGAGATAACACCCCCCCATTACGTCATGCTTCAGAAATGTGGAAAATGGTCCGTTTTCAAATGTTTTATTTTTGAACGTCAGTTCACATTTGTAGGTGGATCATCAGTGTTAGAGCTAAAATTAGCATGTTTAAAGTGATTTTCATGCTTCCAGGGGCTCGGGAAGTTAATTAAATACCATTTGGAGGCATTTAATGTTCGAGCAAAAACGGCTGATTTTCGACAAAAGAGATAACACCCCCCCATTACGTCATGCTTCAGAAATGTGGAAAATGGTCCGTTTTCAAATGTTTTATTTTTGAACGTCAGTTCACATTTGTAGGTGGATCATCAGTGTTAGAGCTAAAATTAGCATGTTTAAAGTGATTTTCATGCTTCCAGGGGCTCGGGAAGTTAATTAAATACCATTTGGAGGCATTTAATGTTCGAGCAAAAACGGCTGATTTTCGACAAAAGAGATAACACCCCCCCATTACGTCATGCTTCAGAAATGTGGAAAATGGTCCGTTTTCAAATGTTTTATTTTTGAACGTCAGTTCACATTTGTAGGTGGATCATCAGTGTTAGAGCTAAAATTAGCATGTTTAAAGTGATTTTCATGCTTCCAGGGGCCCAAAACACAAGATTTATGGAATGGTTAAAAGTGCATGAAAATGGCCAATTTACTCACTCTGAGTTCTCAAAAAGGGTTTCTTCACCCCGGGAAGTTAATTAAATACCATTTGGAGGCATTTAATGTTCGAGCAAAAACGGCTGATTTTCGACAAAAGAGATAACACCCCCCCATTACGTCATGCTTCAGAAATGTGGAAAATGGTCCGTTTTCAAATGTTTTATTTTTGAACGTCAGTTCACATTTGTAGGTGGATCATCAGTGTTAGAGCTAAAATTAGCATGTTTAAAGTGATTTTCATGCTTCCAGGGGCTCGGGAAGTTAATTAAATACCATTTGGAGGCATTTAATGTTCGAGCAAAAAACGGCTGATTTTCGACAAAAGAGATAACACCCCCCCATTACGTCATGCTTCAGAAATGTGGAAAATGGTCCGTTTTCAAATGTTTTATTTTTGAACGTCAGTTCACATTTGTAGGTGGATCATCAGTGTTAGAGCTAAAATTAGCATGTTTAAAGTGATTTTCATGCTTCCAGGGGCTCGGGAAGTTAATTAAATACCATTTGGAGGCATTTAATGTTCGAGCAAAAACGGCTGATTTTCGACAAAAGAGATAACACCCCCCCATTACGTCATGCTTCAGAAATGTGGAAAATGGTCCGTTTTCAAATGTTTTATTTTTGAACGTCAGTTCACATTTGTAGGTGGATCATCAGTGTTAGAGCTAAAATTAGCATGTTTAAAGTGATTTTCATGCTTCCAGGGGCCCAAAACACAAGATTTATGGAATGGTTAAAAGTGCATGAAAATGGCCAATTTACTCACTCTGAGTTCTCAAAAAGGGTTTCTTCACCCCGGGAAGTTAATTAAATACCATTTGGAGGCATTTAATGTTCGAGCAAAAACGGCTGATTTTCGACAAAAAAGATAACACCCCCCCATTACGTCATGCTTCAGAAATGTGGAAAATGGTCCGTTTTCAAATGTTTTATTTTTGAACGTCAGTTCACATTTGTAGGTGGATCATCAGTGTTAGAGCTAAAATTAGCATGTTTAAAGTGATTTTCATGCTTCCAGGGGCTCGGGAAGTTAATTAAATACCATTTGGAGGCATTTAATGTTCGAGCAAAAACGGCTGATTTTCGACAAAAGAGATAACACCCCCCCATTACGTCATGCTTCAGAAATGTGGAAAATGGTCCGTTTTCAAATGTTTTATTTTTGAACGTCAGTTCACATTTGTAGGTGGATCATCAGTGTTAGAGCTAAAATTAGCATGTTTAAAGTGATTTTCATGCTTCCAGGGGCTCGGGAAGTTAATTAAATACCATTTGGAGGCATTTAATGTTCGAGCAAAAACGGCTGATTTTCGACAAAAGAGATAACACCCCCCCATTACGTCATGCTTCAGAAATGTGGAAAATGGTCCGTTTTCAAATGTTTTATTTTTGAACGTCAGTTCACATTTGTAGGTGGATCATCAGTGTTAGAGCTAAAATTAGCATGTTTAAAGTGATTTTCATGCTTCCAGGGGCTCGGGAAGTTAATTAAATACCATTTGGAGGCATTTAATGTTCGAGCAAAAACGGCTGATTTTCGACAAAAGAGATAACACCCCCCCATTACGTCATGCTTCAGAAATGTGGAAAATGGTCCGTTTTCAAATGTTTTATTTTTGAACGTCAGTTCACATTTGTAGGTGGATCATCAGTGTTAGAGCTAAAATTAGCATGTTTAAAGTGATTTTCATGCTTCCAGGAGCTCGGGAAGTTAATTAAATACCATTTGGAGGCATTTAATGTTCGAGCAAAAACGGCTGATTTTCGACAAAAGAGATAACACCCCTCCATTACGTCATGCTTCAGAAATGTGGAAAATGGTCCGTTTTCAAATGTTTTATTTTTGAACGTCAGTTCACATTTGTAGGTGGATCATCAGTGTTAGAGCTAAAATTAGCATGTTTAAAGTGATTTTCATGCTTCCAGGGGCTCGGGAAGTTAATTAAATACCATTTGGAGGCATTTAATGTTCGAGCAAAAACGGCTGATTTTCGACAAAAGAGATTACACCCCCCCATTACGTCATGCTTCAGAAATGTGGAAAATGGTCCGTTTTCAAATGTTTTATTTTTGAACGTCAGTTCACATTTGTAGGTGGATCATCAGTGTTAGAGCTAAAATTAGCATGTTTAAAGTGATTTTCATGCTTCCAGGGGCCCAAAACACAAGATTTATGGAATGGTTAAAAGTGCATGAAAATGGCCAATTTACTCACTCTGAGTTCTCAAAAAGGGTTTCTTCACCCCGGGAAGTTAATTAAATACCATTTGGAGGCATTTAATGTTCGAGCAAAAACGGCTGATTTTCGACAAAAGAGATAACACCCCCCCATTACGTCATGCTTCAGAAATGTGGAAAATGGTCCGTTTTCAAATGTTTTATTTTTGAACGTCAGTTCACATTTGTAGGTGGATCATCAGTGTTAGAGCTAAAATTAGCATGTTTAAAGTGATTTTCATGCTTCCAGGGGCTCGGGAAGTTAATTAAATACCATTTGGAGGCATTTAATGTTCGAGCAAAAACGGCTGATTTTCGACAAAAGAGATAACACCCCCCCATTACGTCATGCTTCAGAAATGTGGAAAATGGTCCGTTTTCAAATGTTTTATTTTTGAACGTCAGTTCACATTTGTAGGTGGATCATCAGTGTTAGAGCTAAAATTAGCATGTTTAAAGTGATTTTCATGCTTCCAGGGGCTCGGAAGTTAATTAAATACCATTTGGAGGCATTTAATGTTCGAGCAAAAACGGCTGATTTTCGACAAAAGAGATAACACCCCCCCATTACGTCATGCTTCAGAAATGTGGAAAATGGTCCGTTTTCAAATGTTTTATTTTTGAACGTCAGTTCACATTTGTAGGTGGATCATCAGTGTTAGAGCTAAAATTAGCATGTTTAAAGTGATTTTCATGCTTCCAGGGGCTCGGGAAGTTAATTAAATACCATTTGGAGGCATTTAATGTTCGAGCAAAAACGGCTGATTTTCGACAAAAGAGATAACACCCCTCCATTACGTCATGCTTCAGAAAATGTGGAAAATGGTCCGTTTTCAAATGTTTTATTTTTGAACGTCAGTTCACATTTGTAGGTGGATCATCAGTGTTAGAGCTAAAATTAGCATGTTTAAAGTGATTTTCATGCTTCCAGGGGCTCGGGAAGTTAATTAAATACCATTTGGAGGCATTTAATGTTCGAGCAAAAACGGCTGATTTTCGACAAAAGAGATTACACCCCCCCATTACGTCATGCTTCAGAAATGTGGAAAATGGTCCGTTTTCAAATGTTTTATTTTTGAACGTCAGTTCACATTTGTAGGTGGATCATCAGTGTTAGAGCTAAAATTAGCATGTTTAAAGTGATTTTCATGCTTCCAGGGGCCCAAAACACAAGATTTATGGAATGGTTAAAAGTGCATGAAAATGGCCAATTTACTCACTCTGAGTTCTCAAAAAGGGTTTCTTCACCCCGGGAAGTTAATTAAATACCATTTGGAGGCATTTAATGTTCGAGCAAAAACGGCTGATTTTCGACAAAAGAGATAACACCCCCCCATTACGTCATGCTTCAGAAATGTGGAAAATGGTCCGTTTTCAAATGTTTTATTTTTGAACGTCAGTTCACATTTGTAGGTGGATCATCAGTGTTAGAGCTAAAATTAGCATGTTTAAAGTGATTTTCATGCTTCCAGGGGCTCGGGAAGTTAATTAAATACCATTTGGAGGCATTTAATGTTCGAGCAAAAACGGCTGATTTTCGACAAAAGAGATAACACCCCCCCATTACGTCATGCTTCAGAAATGTGGAAAATGGTCCGTTTTCAAATGTTTTATTTTTGAACGTCAGTTCACATTTGTAGGTGGATCATCAGTGTTAGAGCTAAAATTAGCATGTTTAAAGTGATTTTCATGCTTCCAGGGGCTCGGGAAGTTAATTAAATACCATTTGGAGGCATTTAATGTTCGAGCAAAAACGGCTGATTTTCGACAAAAGAGATAACACCCCCCCATTACGTCATGCTTCAGAAATGTGGAAAATGGTCCGTTTTCAAATGTTTTATTTTTGAACGTCAGTTCACATTTGTAGGTGGATCATCAGTGTTAGAGCTAAAATTAGCATGTTTAAAGTGATTTTCATGCTTCCAGGGGCTCGGGAAGTTAATTAAATACCATTTGGAGGCATTTAATGTTCGAGCAAAAACGGCTGATTTTCGACAAAAGAGATAACACCCCCCCATTACGTCATGCTTCAGAAATGTGGAAAATGGTCCGTTTTCAAATGTTTTATTTTTGAACGTCAGTTCACATTTGTAGGTGGATCATCAGTGTTAGAGCTAAAATTAGCATGTTTAAAGTGATTTTCATGCTTCCAGGGGCTCGGGAAGTTAATTAAATACCATTTGGAGGCATTTAATGTTCGAGCAAAAACGGCTGATTTTCGACAAAAGAGATAACACCCCCCCATTACGTCATGCTTCAGAAATGTGGAAAATGGTCCGTTTTCAAATGTTTTATTTTTGAACGTCAGTTCACATTTGTAGGTGGATCATCAGTGTTAGAGCTAAAATTAGCATGTTTAAAGTGATTTTCATGCTTCCAGGGGCTCGGGAAGTTAATTAAATACCATTTGGAGGCATTTAATGTTCGAGCAAAAACGGCTGATTTTCGACAAAAGAGATAACACCCCCCCATTACGTCATGCTTCAGAAATGTGGAAAATGGTCCGTTTTCAAATGTTTTATTTTTGAACGTCAGTTCACATTTGTAGGTGGATCATCAGTGTTAGAGCTAAAATTAGCATGTTTAAAGTGATTTTCATGCTTCCAGGGGCCCAAAACACAAGATTTATGGAATGGTTAAAAGTGCATGAAAATGGCCAATTTACTCACTCTGAGTTCTCAAAAAGGGTTTCTTCACCCCGGGAAGTTAATTAAATACCATTTGGAGGCATTTAATGTTCGAGCAAAAACGGCTGATTTTCGACAAAAGAGATAACACCCCCCCATTACGTCATGCTTCAGAAATGTGGAAAATGGTCCGTTTTCAAATGTTTTATTTTTGAACGTCAGTTCACATTTGTAGGTGGATCATCAGTGTTAGAGCTAAAATTAGCATGTTTAAAGTGATTTTCATGCTTCCAGGGGCTCGGGAAGTTAATTAAATACCATTTGGAGGCATTTAATGTTCGAGCAAAAAACGGCTGATTTTCGACAAAAGAGATAACACCCCCCATTACGTCATGCTTCAGAAATGTGGAAAATGGTCCGTTTTCAAATGTTTTATTTTTGAACGTCAGTTCACATTTGTAGGTGGATCATCAGTGTTAGAGCTAAAATTAGCATGTTTAAAGTGATTTTCATGCTTCCAGGGGCTCGGGAAGTTAATTAAATACCATTTGGAGGCATTTAATGTTCGAGCAAAAACGGCTGATTTTCGACAAAAGAGATAACACCCCCCCATTACGTCATGCTTCAGAAATGTGGAAAATGGTCCGTTTTCAAATGTTTTATTTTTGAACGTCAGTTCACATTTGTAGGTGGATCATCAGTGTTAGAGCTAAAATTAGCATGTTTAAAGTGATTTTCATGCTTCCAGGGGCCCAAAACACAAGATTTATGGAATGGTTAAAAGTGCATGAAAATGGCCAATTTACTCACTCTGAGTTCTCAAAAAGGGTTTCTTCACCCCGGGAAGTTAATTAAATACCATTTGGAGGCATTTAATGTTCGAGCAAAAACGGCTGATTTTCGACAAAAAGATAACACCCCCCCATTACGTCATGCTTCAGAAATGTGGAAAATGGTCCGTTTTCAAATGTTTTATTTTTGAACGTCAGTTCACATTTGTAGGTGGATCATCAGTGTTAGAGCTAAAATTAGCATGTTTAAAGTGATTTTCATGCTTCCAGGGGCTCGGGAAGTTAATTAAATACCATTTGGAGGCATTTAATGTTCGAGCAAAAACGGCTGATTTTCGACAAAAGAGATAACACCCCCCCATTACGTCATGCTTCAGAAATGTGGAAAATGGTCCGTTTTCAAATGTTTTATTTTTGAACGTCAGTTCACATTTGTAGGTGGATCATCAGTGTTAGAGCTAAAATTAGCATGTTTAAAGTGATTTTCATGCTTCCAGGGGCTCGGGAAGTTAATTAAATACCATTTGGAGGCATTTAATGTTCGAGCAAAAACGGCTGATTTTCGACAAAAGAGATAACACCCCCCCATTACGTCATGCTTCAGAAATGTGGAAAATGGTCCGTTTTCAAATGTTTTATTTTTGAACGTCAGTTCACATTTGTAGGTGGATCATCAGTGTTAGAGCTAAAATTAGCATGTTTAAAGTGATTTTCATGCTTCCAGGGGCTCGGGAAGTTAATTAAATACCATTTGGAGGCATTTAATGTTCGAGCAAAAACGGCTGATTTTCGACAAAAGAGATAACACCCCTCCATTACGTCATGCTTCAGAAATGTGGAAAATGGTCCGTTTTCAAATGTTTTATTTTTGAACGTCAGTTCACATTTGTAGGTGGATCATCAGTGTTAGAGCTAAAATTAGCATGTTTAAAGTGATTTTCATGCTTCCAGGGGCTCGGGAAGTTAATTAAATACCATTTGGAGGCATTTAATGTTCGAGCAAAAACGGCTGATTTTCGACAAAAGAGATTACACCCCCCCATTACGTCATGCTTCAGAAATGTGGAAAATGGTCCGTTTTCAAATGTTTTATTTTTGAACGTCAGTTCACATTTGTAGGTGGATCATCAGTGTTAGAGCTAAAATTAGCATGTTTAAAGTGATTTTCATGCTTCCAGGGGCCCAAAACACAAGATTTATGGAATGGTTAAAAGTGCATGAAAATGGCCAATTTACTCACTCTGAGTTCTCAAAAAGGGTTTCTTCACCCCGGGAAGTTAATTAAATACCATTTGGAGGCATTTAATGTTCGAGCAAAAACGGCTGATTTTCGACAAAAGAGATAACACCCCCCCATTACGTCATGCTTCAGAAATGTGGAAAATGGTCCGTTTTCAAATGTTTTATTTTTGAACGTCAGTTCACATTTGTAGGTGGATCATCAGTGTTAGAGCTAAAATTAGCATGTTTAAAGTGATTTTCATGCTTCCAGGGGCTCGGGAAGTTAATTAAATACCATTTGGAGGCATTTAATGTTCGAGCAAAAACGGCTGATTTTCGACAAAAGAGATAACACCCCCCCATTACGTCATGCTTCAGAAATGTGGAAAATGGTCCGTTTTCAAATGTTTTATTTTTGAACGTCAGTTCACATTTGTAGGTGGATCATCAGTGTTAGAGCTAAAATTAGCATGTTTAAAGTGATTTTCATGCTTCCAGGGGCTCGGGAAGTGAAATAAATACCATTTGGAGGCATTTAATGTTCGAGCAAAAACGGCTGATTTTCGACAAAAGAGATAACACCCCCCCATTACGTCATGCTTCAGAAATGTGGAAAATGGTCCGTTTTCAAATGTTTTATTTTTGAACGTCAGTTCACATTTGTAGGTGGATCATCAGTGTTAGAGCTAAAATTAGCATGTTTAAAGTGATTTTCATGCTTCCAGGGGCTCGGGAAGTGAAATAAATACCATTTGGAGGCATTTAATGTTCGAGCAAAAACGGCTGATTTTCGACAAAAGAGATAACACCCCCCCCATTACGTCATGCTTCAGAAATGTGGAAAATGGTCCGTTTTCAAATGTTTTATTTTTGAACGTCAGTTCACATTTGTAGGTGGATCATCAGTGTTAGAGCTAAAATTAGCATGTTTAAAGTGATTTTCATGCTTCCAGGGGCTCGGGAAGTTAATTAAATACCATTTGGAGGCATTTAATGTTCGAGCAAAAACGGCTGATTTTCGACAAAAGAGATAACACCCCCCCATTACGTCATGCTTCAGAAATGTGAAAAATGGTCCGTTTTCAAATGTTTTATTTTTGAACGTCAGTTCACATTTGTAGGTGGATCATCAGTGTTAGAGCTAAAATTAGCATGTTTAAAGTGATTTTCATGCTTCCAGGGGCCCAAAACACAAGATTTATGGAATGGTTAAAAGTGCATGAAAATGGCCAATTTACTCACTCTGAGTTCTCAAAAAGGGTTTCTTCACCCCGGGAAGTTAATTAAATACCATTTGGAGGCATTTAATGTTCGAGCAAAAACGGCTGATTTTCGACAAAAGAGATAACACCCCCCCATTACGTCATGCTTCAGAAATGTGGAAAATGGTCCGTTTTCAAATGTTTTATTTTTGAACGTCAGTTCACATTTGTAGGTGGATCATCAGTGTTAGAGCTAAAATTAGCATGTTTAAAGTGATTTTCATGCTTCCAGGGGCTCGGGAAGTTAATTAAATACCATTTGGAGGCATTTATAGTTCGAGCAAAAACGG
>NW_028246600.1:0-10649 GCF_964263255.1 Lissotriton vulgaris
CAAACCACACAAACAACCACAACCAGACACACAACCACAACCACACACACACAACCGCACACATACAACCACACACACACAGCCATGGAGTTCTGGACTTTTTGGTTCCGTCCAGAGGTGTCAGGGTACAACACCCAAAGACCCCGGAGTTCCACCTGCCTTGGTGCACAAATGAACAGAAACACGGGCTTCTCGATGGTGGCGTCAAAGACCAAAGGTTTATTACTGCAGGGACACAGAAGTCACAGAATCTACACACGGGCAGAATTCAGGAGACTGTTCGATTTGTACAAAGTGGGTTGCTCCTTATATACTAAAAATTGTGCTCTAGGCAAATATTTCACATGTCGGTACATTCCCAAACCTTTTGTGTCTCTAAACAATAAATATTTGGCGTTACACAGGAACTGTCGATAATATCTGATACCAAACATCACGAAGAGGGGTTCCCACCAGTCCATCACAATCCCTTGTCAATATTGTATTCAAGAGCCGGACCGCCTCATCGTAAAGTTCGTTACCTCCCCCTAATAAAGGCCCAGAAGGAAAGGAGCAGAGCCAGGTGCAGAAGATAGAGAAGCGGGATAAGAGATGTTTGTGGGTTGTAAATGGGCAAGGCTACCGGCTTCGGCCGCCTAATCATGATCAGGTACAATGGACAGGAAAACCAGTTCAGGTGGGCTGGCCTCGGGCAGAGGAGGCAGCCTTTGTCGAGTCATGCAGCTACAGCGTGATCTGGTTTAAGGTGCACGTGTCATGTAAGAGGTGAATCTCCGGCTAAGGCTACGTGTCCTTAATCAAAGTGGAGTAAATGAAGTGATCAGAGGCTATTGCATATGTGAGGGCAAGGAAACACAAAATGGCGGCCATGATCTAAGATGGATGCCGTGTGTATATCAGAAATATGTCAGTGGAAGGAGTGCTCTTGCTCGTAGCGTAGCGAAAACACTAGGATATACTAAATGGATCATTTGCGGTTCACTGATATCATTTTTATGTATTTCCGACAAACTTGAAAACACGGGTTCAAGTCGTCACGGAACCTCAGACCCTCCTTTTGCCCTTACATAGGCAATTACTCAATCTATGTCTGAATCTAGTTCTATGTTCATCAGGTCAGTGACATGCTGTTGTATCATCATTCTTTCTCGTGTCTTTTCTCCAAACGCAGGTGGTTTTCTGAGACAAGTTGCAGCACAAAGACTACACAGAGCAGGACCACACTGGATAATCAGACAACATGAGAATAGGAATACTAAGATGACACCAATGACCATTAGAACCTTCCATCCCCACGCTGAAATCAGAGTCCAAACCCACTCCATGAAAGACCAGTTTCCCTTGTCTACATGTATGGAGTCCGAAATCTTGTGCAACTTGGAGATCGCCTCGTAAACTGTTGGAGCATTATTAGGAATAAAGACACAGCAGCTCGATTGGATCATTCTGCATACCCCACCTCGATCTGCAAGTATAACATCTAGAACCATACGGTTCTGCAATGTCATGAGCCTATCCGCCTGAAGCTCAGCTGTCAGATTGCTAAGGGCACCAGCAGTTTCGGTAATAGTAGATTCAACTACCCGTGTTAGCTGACGTATGTTTCTACTATTGGCCATAGGCCCCCAGAACGGAAGGAAGCCTTTGAAGAAGTCTCCAGCTTCCTGACCAGCGGTATCTTCCTTGCTGAAAACACCTCTTGCTACTCTTGTTCTGTGGTAATCCGGTGAAGCAGTGTATGTCGGAGGCAACAATCGAGCAATGTAACATGATCCTGAGAAGTCGGCAGGCAACCATGTATAAGCTCTGTCTCGACAAATGAAGTAGGTACCCCTAGCAGTGAGGAAGGCAGGGGAGGAGTTAGCCGGAAACACATAAGTCTCTACGCACTCACTTCTCCCTAGCTGAGCTCTCGGATTTCTCCCATTACCTTGCAGACAGACCTGACCTCGGTGAGGTACGACCCAGATTGGAGTTGAGCTTTTACGCTTGCTTTCTCCTAAACTAAGGCGATACTCTGAAGTATTCCAACTTAAATACACTCGTAGTTCGTCTCTAGGGTATGATGGAGTATTATTGACATCCTTGATCATGTCAATAATTCCCTGGACTAAAGCTTTGTTGGCAGAGTTATATTTAGTGGAGCGTGGTGGACGTGGAGGATAGGTCTCAAGGGCATAAGCAAAGATGGTTTGAAGGGCCTGAAATGATCCATTATAGCTGTAAGGCAAAACCAAATAGGGAATACCTTTATCCATAGTGTGAGGTATCAAGCCACACACCCAGCAGTCTGTAGTGTTAACCACCAGTTGGTGTTGGTGCAAGAGCTGTACAAAAGTGTTATTAATGAATTCTGAGCGTCGAGCTTGCTCATGTTCAGGAAACGAGTGAAAAGAGTGTATAGAAGAAACAGTAGAAATAGCTGGATCAAGGGGAGGCACTGTAGAAACTGGCACAAAAATCAAATTTATGCTAAAGACAATTCCACCCACCAATGTTGCTAAAACAATCAAAAATGTAATGGCACATTGCATCAAGAAACATTTGCTGTGAAGAATTCCATTTAGTCTGTTTCTGCGAACGTAAATCACATTTTCTCGTTGCAGCGCAGGAAGTTCCATCTTCTACAATCCGCTCGCGACCACTGATGATGTGTACGTAGATGAAAATGCCTCTGTCAGCCCTGGGAGTTCCCAAAACTAACAGAAAGATCGACCTTGTGTCAGACCCCTGCAAATTCAAACTAGGCACACAGCCACGACCCTACGGCTACCCAGACGGCAAGGCAATTTTTAAAAACAATAAACAATAGCAAACTTCCTGGCTGAAAAGCAAAATGTTCAATATATGTATATGTATCAAAATCACAATATGCAGTTGCCTGCTTTATTAGTTCGCTTTATGGCTTATGGCTTCTAAGGTTGTATCTCTTCTTCGCTGGTACTGTTTGATCGGAAAATAGTGTATCACTAGCAGCTGTTGTAGAGTTTAAGTTCGCAGATGGCAAAGTTTCTTTTGATGCTGGAGACAAATGTTCAATGTTCAAAGCAGTCTTTTCAGGAGGAGAGTCACGTTTCAAAGTGTCAATAATCAAATCGGCATCGCTGAAAGGGACAAATTTCGGAGTTGCTTCAGATTCGGAGGCACCAATTCCCTTCTTCACCCAGTCGTCGTAGGGCAGCGGCAGTGGAACACGCTTTACGTGAGAAGCGTGGATCCAGTGCTTGCGGCCAGCAACACGTACAGCTGTCCTCGTCGCCAACAGGACTTGGAAGGGGCCGATGTAGCGAGGCTGAAGATTCTTTGTCCTCGCGAAGTTCCGGACCACAATGAAGTCACCCGGTTTCAGTTGATGCCCTGGACTCTCCGGAGGCTTTGGCAAAGCATCAAAGACCTGTTGATGAATAAGACTTAATTTAGCAGTCAAGTCATAAAGGTAGTCTATCAGCATAGGATATTCAATGGAGCAAAATTGTTTTGGCCTTGGCACACCCCAGACATTTGCCGGGCGGCCAAACACAATCTCATATGGAGAAAGCCCTATTCTAGAATGCACTGTTGCTCTCGTTGATAACAAAGCCAAGGGAAGTGCGTCTGGCCACGCCAAACCTGTGGATGCTTGTATTTTGGCTATTTTAAGCTTGAGGGTGCCATTGTAACCCTCGACTAAACCAGCAGACTGGGGATGGTTCGCACTATGAAATTTTTGTTTCAATCCTAGACCAGCACACACACTCTGCATAACTTTCCCTATAAACTCACTTCCGTTATCTGACCATACAATCCGTGGCATTCCGTACCTAGGGAAATATTCTTTTAGAAGAATTTTGGCAGTTGATAGAGCAGTGTTGTCCTTTAGTGGGTATGCTTCTATCCACCTGGAAAAAGCACAAACTACCACCAGGACGTATTTTAAATTATTACAGCGTTCCATGTGAATGAAGTCTAACTGTATTACTTCAAAGGGACAGGAAGGAGGAGCAAAATGACCAGCTGGAGTTGGAGTTCCCTTGCCAGGATTATGCATCAAGCACACCATACAATTTTTCACCACTCTCTCTGCACATTTACTGATTCCCTCATTCTTCCAGACCGGAGCTAACATCTTACATATCCCTTTAGAACTTATGTGCGCCACTCCATGCGCCATCGTCACTACTGCAAGCACATACGCATCAGGCAACATCCAACGCTGCTGTTCTGTCAAATCGATCCAACATCCATTCGAGTCCAATTTGCCCGTACTTTCTCTCCATACGCGTTTCTCTTCCTCAGTCGCTTCTTTCTGAATCTCTTTCACACTTTCCATAGTGTCCTCACACATTCCAGACTCAGCAATCCATCTTGCAGACGTAGCAACATACATTCTACTCATCATGTCTCTAGCTGTTTGTTTAGCGGTTTCATCAGCAAAGGCATTTCCCCGACCAACATCATCCGTGATTGCTTTATGAGCACTGCACTTCACAATCGCAACTTCAGTCGGTAAGGTTAGAGATTCCAACAAGTCGTTAAATAGCTGACCATGCTGAATCTTAGTCCCATGGGACGTAATGAAACCCCTTTCTCTCCACAACCGGCCAAAACTATGAGCCACGCCAAATGCGTACTGACTATCTGTAAACACATTCCCTCTCTTTCCCTCAGCTAAAACACACGCTCTCGTAAGAGCTATTAATTCTGCAGCTTGGGCAGAATTCTGACTCACTCTTGCAGTCTCCACAATCGTCTTCAAAGTCGTTACCGCGTAGGCAGCAGTCACATCACCATTCTCCAATTTAAAACATGACCCGTCCACATACAGCGTACCATCCGGGTCGGATAGGGGAGTATCCCTCAAGTCGATACGACCTTTTGTCTCTTCCTCCGTTTTGAAATAACAGTCATGTGGCTCAGAATCACTCGACTCTTGATCAATCGGCAACAATGTTGCTGGATTCAATACATTGCATCTTTTGATCTGAATATGACTTGCTAATAACGTCAGCTCGTAACCAGATAATCTCGCACTAGTAAGGTGTTGTGTCTTCGTTCGGTTCATGAGTGTATCCACTGCATGAGGAACCATGACCACTAGCATATTGTTCATCACCAAACCAGCAGATTGTCGAATGGAAGCTGCAGCTGCCGCTGTAGCCCTCAAACAACTAGGCAATGCTCTAGCTACCGGATCTAATGTTGATGAGAAATACGCACAAGGGCGTTGTTTGTCACCAAACTTCTGTGTCAGAACACTCAACGCGCAACCTTCTCTTTCGTGAACGTAGAGCGTGAATGGCTTGCTATAATCAGGTGTACCCAATACAGGAGCTGAACATAGTGCTTTTCGTAACTCAATAAAACTCTCTTGACATTCATCAGACCATGGCACCGGACTCGGAACATTTTTCCCAGTCAAAGCTACCAATGGCTTCGCTAAAAGTGAAAAATTTGGAATCCACTGCCTACAGTAAGAGGTAATACCTAGGAAGGCACGTACTTCCCTCTGTGTGCGTGGAACACTCATCTGCATAATTGCTTTTATTCTTTCTGGGGTCAACTTCCTTCCCTCCTTTGATAAGAGGTGACCTAGGTAGGTTACTTCTTGGCAGCAATATTGCATTTTGGAAGGTGACACCTTATGATTCAAATTAGACAAATGATGCAATAGTGAAATTGTAGCTGCTTTGCAAGTTTCCTTGTCATCGGCAGCCACTAAAAGATCGTCTACGTACTGTACTAGGGCAGAGCCTGGAGGAAGGACAAAAGAATCTAGCTGACTTTTTAAAGCTTGACTGTAAATGGATGGACTTTCACAATAGCCTTGTGGAGCGCGTTTAAATCTGAAACTGCGACCTCCTAAACAGAAGCCGAAAATATCCCTACTTTCTTCAGCTATCGGAATGCTGAAAAATGCATTCTTGAGATCTATAACTGAGAACCACGTAGCTGTAGCAGGAATCAATGTTAATAAGGCAGTAATGTCTGGCACTACAGGAAACTGCGGAATTACAATCTTATTAACTTCTCTAAGGTCTATGACAAACCTATATACTGGAGGCTTCGTAGGATCAGTTCGTTTCAGAATCGGTAATACAGGACTGTTACAGACATTTCCTCGAGTTTCTTCAACCACACCTTTCTTAATCAAATCTTGCACAATCAATAAGAGTGCACGTTCTCCTTCACTCGATATTTTATATTGAGGAATTCTTGGAAATTTTACATTCGCTTTCAAAGTTACTACATATGGTGGAATTTCTAGTAGACCTACATCATTGGGACCAGTCGCCCAAAGAGAATCAGGGAGTGAACGTAGCTCCGGCGGGAGTGCGTCCATTGACAAGTACATCGGAGAGGTGAGTCTTTTACCCAAAGTAAGCTGTACTCCTTCCGGAGAACAGTACAATGTCGCATATAGTCGTTTTAACAAATCTAAACCAAGCAGATTTTCATTACAACCTGTAGTCAAAATCAGGGGTGCTTTCAAGTGACACGGTCCAACAGAAATAGACAAAGGACCAGATATCGGGTTGTACACAGGGGCGCCTGAAAAACCTACAGAAACATTTGTTGAGCCAGACAAAGGTGCGCCAGGGAGTTTCGCATGAATTATAGAACTTTTCGCGGCACCAGTATCCAACAGAAACGGTTCGACTACACCTGATGTTGCTACTGCGACATAAGGCCCACTCTGATCCACTGGAACTGATACTACTCCCTCTCTCTGCCCATGGCTGTCCTAGTACCCATTTTGTTGAAATCCCTCTTCAACTTCACAATAATCCTCAACAAGATATTGCTGAGATCTATTCTGTTGAGCTGACTGTACATTTCGTTGATCAAAGTGATTAGAAGGACGATCATTCGTTTGCGGAGGCATAGCACCTCGCCCTCGACCTCTAGAATTCTGTGTATATCCACCACGACCTCTCTGAGCTGCTGCTGCATTATTTTGTGCTAAGATCGGACATTCATTTTTATAGTGACCCTCTTTCTTGCAGTACGCGCACTGATTCCACTGATATTGAGGCCTTGATGTATTATAATCTGTCCTTTGATATGAATTTTGCTGCGTATTAGTCTGATTCGTACGAGGCGGATACGCCTGCTGCAAAAGAACTTTAGTTTTTAAATCTTTCGTTTTCTTCTCTGATTTCTCCTTTTCCTCTTTATCCCGATTTTCGTAGTACTGTGCAGTCGCAAGTATTTGCGCTGTCGTAGATACAGCCCACGCACTTTCTGAGTCTTTCAATTTATTGCATAATTCAGGTAACAAATCATGCACAAATTTATCGACAAAGAGTCTCTGTCCCCCTTCAGTGCTCATGTCCTGACCACTATGGTCTACAAAAGTCTCTTCGAACCTCGTGAAGAAGTCGGAGACACTTTCGTCTTTCTTCTGTCTACACGCTGACAACTTGTCCCAATTAACACGCAATGCTGGCATCAGAGTCTTCATTAGATCAATTATTCTACCTGGCAGATTAGCAATCAAAGGTTCGGGTTTCGCACCACCTATTTGTTGAGCATCTGCTGCAGTGATAACTGCCCAATCACCACCTAAAGCAGCCTGATGATCCTCTCTACGAATTTTAGCCCACACTGGTTGTGGAACTACATTACCAAACAACATATCAATGTCGGCTAAGTTCATTATACAAGCCTCAACTGTCTGTGTCAATTCCTTGTAATATCCGGCTGGATTCTTACGTGGATCTGGCAAGGCCTGTTTCACTGCTAACACTTCTGCTCGCTTCCATGGAATATGTATCCATACTCTTTGGAACTGTGCTGGAGCAGCTACAATGCCCGCAACCGCATCAGCTTGCACGGCTTCGCGCCAAATTGGAGGAACCTCCCTCATTGGATATTGGCGACTTAGCTTCATTCTACCTTTCTCTAAATCTCTCGGTGAACGAAGAGATGGATCAATCCTAAAACTCAAAATAAGTTCCATCGCTTGCTTTATATTATCGCCCACTATCATTCCTGCAGCAAACTCTTTTTGAACTTTAATTAAATCTTCCAAATCTGATTCGACATCGTCTTCTTCTATTTCCTCACGTAACAACGAGCACATCTCATCAAAGACGTATCGTTGCGTTGGCTCTCCCCATTGCATAAATGTCTCTAACACATCTCTCGTACTATATCTTCTAACTTTCGTAATCCATCTGAGAGCCGTGGAGTCTAAAACTCCCCGTTCTTCAGTACTTGGTAGCTGACTCCGTCTCTGAACAGAGTCAGGAGTAGGAGTCTTAATCAAGGTTTTATATATAGGAAACAGCATATTAGTAACAGAATCAGTGATTCTTCGACGAACAGAAAGTGGAGTTAGTACACTCGCAGACATAGAGAATGCAGTAGAGGTAGGAATAGATGACGAAACAATAGGAGTATCGAGAAAAATAGTTTGAGGAACAGTAGGTACAGTGGTAGGTATAGGAGCTGGCAGCGCGGGAAGAGGAGGAGCTGTAGGAACATTTACATTCACCACGGGAAGTATAGGAACTTGATTCTGAGGAACAGGAACAGGAACACCAGGTTGTCCAGCAACCGGCAATGGAACATTCGGGATCAGTGGAGCCGTAGCACCTTGTGCATACGGTGGAGGTGAACGTAACAGATAAGACAACAGAGGATCGTTCTCGGAATCCTCCAGTATCTTAGCCATTTTCGATGGCAAGGCAGGATAGCACTTGTCAATCGCTAAGTTATGCTCTCTAATGGCTGCATCTATGGCCTTCTCACACTCGTTAGCCTGCAACTGTTTAGTCGCTTGCTCTAGAGTTAACTCTTCTTGTTCTTTTTGCTCTTTCTTCAACCTTTTCATTTCTCTCTGTTTAGATTCCTTCCGCCAATAACGAAAAGAGTCAAACATTGCCGGCCGGGCTTTCTTCCTAAACAATTTCGCTTCTAAGTTGTCGAGAATCTCTTGTTCAAAACTACCATGCAGTGGCCAACTAAGGACACCATCCTTCTTACAATAACGGACCCATATCTCATTATAAGTTATAGGACCCACACCATACTTACAGTATAAATCATAAAGGGGAGTCCCAATCGGAGGAACCAGACAAGAGTCCTCTAATTGTGAGTCACTGTTGCAACTAAAACAAGACAACATTTTCCGACTTACCATTTTCAGTCCGGAACACAAAACAAACAAACACGAAACAAATTTGTGCACTTGAACCAAGAACTTAGGCCTACCAAAAACGAACTGATGTATCGATACCCAAACTGAACCAAATAGATTATCGTAACCAGAACAACTAGTGATAATCTTACGAAACCAAACCAAACCAAGAACCGATCAAGGATTTTTAACAATCCTCACAAAAGTAACCAGCTAGCTATCACTAAATACTTAACTGAGGCACTGAAGACGTCACCAGGGAGAAACCCGTCACGTTTCGCCGTACTAAGGACTGCACCACTTCGGGTCCAAGACAGGGCGACGGTCAAGGCAACGGCCCACTGCAGCCGTCCTGAACGGGAACCCTCGTGGAAGAGAACTTCAGGGCCACTTTTGCGATATGCCGGGATCGATGAAGTGGGGCGCCTCCCTCAGGAATCTTCACACGAAGCTTCTCGAACTCTTCAGGCTTTTGGACCGGTACCGAATGACGTCGCCCCACGTTGGGCGCCAATTGGAGTTCTGGACTTTTTGGTTCCGTCCAGAGGTGTCAGGGTACAACACCCAAAGACCCCGGAGTTCCACCTGCCTTGGTGCACAAATGAACAGAAACACGGGCTTCTCGATGGTGGCGTCAAAGACCAAAGGTTTATTACTGCAGGGACACAGAAGTCACAGAATCTACACACGGGCAGAATTCAGGAGACTGTTCGATTTGTACAAAGTGGGTTGCTCCTTATATACTAAAAATTGTGCTCTAGGCAAATATTTCACATGTCGGTACATTCCCAAACCTTTTGTGTCTCTAAACAATAAATATTTGGCGTTACACAGGAACTGTCGATAATATCTGATACCAAACATCATGAAGAGGGGTTCCCACCAGTCCATCACAATCCCTTGTCAATATTGTATTCAAGAGCCGGACCGCCTCATCGTAAAGTTCGTTACCTCCCCCTAATAAAGGCCCAGAAGGAAAGGAGCAGAGCCAGGTGCAGAAGATAGAGAAGCGGGATAAGAGATGTTTGTGGGTTGTAAATGGGCAAGGCTACCGGCTTCGGCCGCCTAATCATGATCAGGTACAATGGACAGGAAAACCAGTTCAGGTGGGCTGGCCTCGGGCAGAGGAGGCAGCCTTTGTCGAGTCATGCAGCTACAGCGTGATCTGGTTTAAGGTGCACGTGTCATGTAAGAGGTGAATCTCCGGCTAAGGCTACGTGTCCTTAATCAAAGTGGAGTAAATGAAGTGATCAGAGGCTATTGCATATGTGAGGGCAAGGAAACACAAAATGGCGGCCATGATCTAAGATGGATGCCGTGTGTATATCAGAAATATGTCAGTGGAAGGAGTGCTCTTGCTCGTAGCGTAGCGAAAACACTAGGATATACTAAATGGATCATTTGCGGTTCACTGATATCATTTTTATGTATTTCCGACAAACTTGAAAACACGGGTTCAAGTCGTCACGGAACCGTCACGGAACCTCAGCCACACACAACCACACACACTTACACGTGTTACCATCCT
>NW_028246601.1:0-73425 GCF_964263255.1 Lissotriton vulgaris
TTTGGATTTACACTGAGTCTTCCTTGACTGAGAGCACACTCAATAGTGGAATTTTTGTAAGGATAGATATATATACATATATATAAATATATATATATATATATATATATATATATATATATATATATATATATATATATATATATATATATATATATATATATATATATATATATATATATATATATATATATATATATTACCTACTGGCTATTGGCAAAATTGTAGGGACTGTTAGCCCGATGTGCCTTTGCTAGGTCTCAATATATGTGCTTCAGTGGATTTTGAGAAATTAACGTTTAAATCAAGATATATATCTGTAACAGCGCTCCGGGTAGCGATCCGGTTAGCGAACTTTTCGCGTATCGGAGCTTTGCGATGCGAAGCTGATTGGCCCTCCGGTGTCTGTCAACATTCTAACCAGTCCGGAGCGGCCGCCATCTTATCTCTCGGTAGGATCGAGAGAGAAGAAGAGGTGAAAAACGAAGGGGGAATTTAATGAAAGTGGGCAAGGTATACCCCTCTTGACCCCCTAGGAATGTTGTTGGGGTTATTAAAGGGTCCCGTGGGGAAAATAAAAAAAAAAAGATTTTTCACGGTAGAAGCGCTTCACGGGCCGCGAACTGGGCCGCAAACTGGTAGCGAAACGGGAATTCGCCATTTTGTGCTTCGTTTTAATTGTTTAGAGACAAAAATTATCGCCGCACATCGGCCACAATGCATGAATATCGCTGAAAAGTCAGCGATATTCATGCATTATCCAGCAAATGCTCTTAGCCATGTTATCCACCTTCCATTGGATAACATGGCTAAAAACTGTTCTGTGCGTGAGCTTTTTTTTTTTTTTTGCTGCGTGACGTTTGTTAACGTTCGATTCGATGGAAATCAGGAAGTGTTGAGCACCATTTTGTCACTGCGAGTAAATATTTTGTTATAAATTAATCCTTATTGATAAACATTGTCTGCGCCATCTTGCGTTTTTGTCCAATGCCACAATTTTGTCGTGCACGGCAGCCATTTTAGATGCCTTGACCAGGGTCACTCTCTGCACGCCGCCGATCCTCAGTATGGCTCCCCACCCTCGCAAGCATCACCCCCACGCACTGGTCACCCCCGCTCTTTCTCTCATGCATGGGCCATATACTTCCCCCCATCTGCGCTGCTCTTCTCTGAGAATCACACCCTGTGCCCGCCCGACACCTCCCTTTCACCCTATTCACTACCGCACCCTCTGACACTCCTCTTCCTCTGTGTCCGATTGTCCAGGCCGGACCTAGGCTATCACCTAGCCCTGCGGATGTAGTTTATGGCCCCAGCTGTAGAGTATCCAGACATGCCAACCCTCCCGATTCAGGCGTGAGACTACTGATTTCAGTGCTAGTCTCCCGCCTCCCGATTCCTGCAAGCAAAAACCCGAGGGCATATTACCAACAACTAGCGATAATTTTTGTCTCTAACTTGTTTAGAGACAAAAATTATCGCCGCACATCGGCGAATTTTATCGCACATAAACCTTGCTATTAGCAAGGTTTATCGCAAATGCGATAAAAAACGGCCGCAATGCATGAATATCGTTGAAAAGTCAGCGATATTCATGCATTATCCAGCAAATGCTCTTAGCCATGTTATCCACTTCCCATTGGATAACATGGCTAAAACTGCTCAGGGCAGGTGTTAGGTTTTGGAGATATTCGCGCTTAGCGCGAATATCTCCAAAAGTTGGTAATAGGAGATAGCGATGGTTAGGGACTGTTTCCAGTCGCTAAAATCTTGGCACGCCCACTTTGCATGTCATTAGTGATAAATATCACTGATATGCAAAGCGGGGCCCAAGATGGTCGCTATCTCCTTTTAGCTGTCACTAACTGGTGTTAGCGACAGCTTGGTAATAGGGAGATAATTTTATCTCTTTTTTTTGGGGCTTTTAAAGCCAAAAAAGCGGAAATAAACCCCCTTGATAATATGCCCCATGATTTCTCGGGGGTTTCAGCTGACAGGGCTTGGTATTGTGTTACGTGCTAATTCTTCCAGGAAACGTCAGAGGGTCGATGCAGGGGTTCTAGAAGGGGTGATAAACCATTTAAGCCTCATGAACAAGCGCATGGTCTTTTAAAGATCTGTGAAGTACTCGGGGCGGCGGTGTGTGTGTGCCCTCTTTCAGGAGCCGGCGGGGGGGGGGCACTGCCAGCAACTTGCCAGGCCAGGCAGTGTTCAACACGTGCATCACCCTTTCTCTGCCTGCTATTGCGGTCCATGCTTCGGAAAGGTAAGAAAAAGAACGTGCATTTGAGTTTGAAATGTCCGATCTTGTAGCAGTACACTTGCAAAGCCCACACATGACAATAACCCGATTCAAGGCCCCATTCACCCGATTTTTTAAACATATATAGCACTCCAACAAAGTTAGATTTTAAAACTTTATTAACTTTTAACTATAATGAACGGAACAAAAACTGTAAAAACATTTAAACATTTTTCACCCAAAAAAGCAACAATGGTCAGAAGCTGTTTTTTGTGCGAATAGTCCCAAGGCAGCACAACGTGCAGAGTTCTGGACGGCACCCAGGTGATGTCGCCTGGGTGCCGCACTGGTTTTGGGATCCTACAATGCTGCTCCGAAAATTGGCGTGGGGCGTCCCGGGTGGGGCGGGGGGAGGCCTCGTCAGTAGCGGTCTGTTGTGCGAATAGTCCCAAGGCAGCAGAACGCGCTGAGATGTTGATGGCACCCAGGTGATGTCCAGTAAACTGCCGCACTGGTTTTGGTATCCTACAATGCTGCTCCGAAAATTTGCGTGCGGCGGCCCGGGGAGGGGGGGCGTGGGGGAGGCGGCGTGAACGGGCCTCCCCAGGTGGCGGCCATCCAGCTGAGTTGCGCCCGCTCTTGCGGCTACAGCGTCTCGCTCACCATGTTGTTGAGTTGCTCCCACTCTTGCAGTGCAGCGATAGGCGCCTGCCACATGACTCTTAAAATGGCGGACGGCTCTTCGGTTTTGGGCCTGGTCCGCTGAAATGGCCCTGGGACACCTTGGAACTCGGACGCTTGCCTGCTAGGGCTTGGGCTCCATTCTCGAAAAGCGTCCCCTCAGCCGTGAAGATTCTACAAAAGTCTTGGGGGCCCCCGACTCCCGTAGGCTTCCGGTGGGGAGCGGCTGCCATGATTGCTCGCGGAATGACCACGACAGAGCCACGAGATGGTGGTGCTCTCATGCTGACGCCAGCTTCAGTCTGAATGATCCAGAAACAAGGTGGGGCTTTCATCGTTTGGGAAAAAAAATGTTCTAAACCAATGAAAAGTGTTATTTTTAGGTCATATGACCAAGCCTTCCATCTTTAGGAAACCAAAAGTAAAATGATCCAATGAAAAGTTTTATAAACAAGTCACATGACCTGTTATGCGGCATAGGGCTACAAAAAGCGTAGAAAATCCGTTGGCACGTGAGGCGGCGTCAGTAGCGGACCGATGTGCGAATAGGCCGAAGGCAGCACAACGCGTCGAGATCCGGATGGCACCGAGGTGGTGTCCAGCAAATTGCCGCACTGGTGTGGCCATCCTACAATGCTGTGCCGAAAGACGGCGTGTCCAGCTGAGTTGCGGTCACTCTTGCGGTACAGTGACTCGAACGCGCCGAGATCCGGATGGCACCGAGGTGGTGTCCAGCAAATTGCCACACTGGTGTGGCCATCCTACAATGCTGCGCCGAAAGACGGCGTGTCCAGCTGAGTTGCGGTCACTCTTGCGGTACAGTGACTCGAACGCGCCGAGATCCGGATGGCACCGAGGTGGTGTCCAGCAAATTGCTGCACTGGTGTGGCCATCCTACAATGCTGCGGCGAAAGACGGCGTGTCCAGCTGAGTTTCTCCCGCTCTTGCGGTACAGTGACTCGAACGCGCCGAGATCCGGATGGCACCGAGGTTGTGTCCAGCAAGTTGCCGCACTGGTGTGGCCATCCTACAATGCTGCGCCGAAAGTCGGCGTGGGGTGCCCCGTTGGCTTATGAGGTGATGTCAGTAGTGGACCGATGTGTGAATAGGTCGGAACCAGCACAAGGCGCCAAGATCCGAATGGCAAGTCCTGGATGTTGAGTGCCTCAGTTGAGAGTTCTGAGCAGTGCTTGTAAGACTGTCTGAAGCTTATTTGCACCTGCTGCAGCTTCACTATTGCCCTGGTGTGGCCAAAGGTCGCACATGACATAGGCGGCCGGCTCCCGAGGTCCGGCGGAACTTTTTTCCTTTTCCTTTCTGCTTCTTTTCCTACAATCCGTTTCATCTGAAGACACGACCAGGTCCCTGAATGTGTGCAGGGGGACGCTATTGATTGAATGAAAATGGCGGCTTGACACAGAGCTGACTCAAGCGTTGCTGTTGATGCTATACAGACAAAAATTGGTTTTCAGTTTGTACATTCTTCAGGATTTTTTTTTCCATCCAAGTCTGATTGAGAGTTTGTAGAAAAATGGCTTGAGATTTTCCACATACTACTCTTTAACATTCTTCCTAAATGTAACAATGTGAAACTCACTAGGAGAACGGCTGTTTCTGTTTCCTTTCAAAATGCTGCCAACAATATTTTCTGAATGGAAGACACCATCTTGTAGCATAAAGGGCCGAAAGGGGTTCTGGTGTGGCCGATGGTTGGTGGAGACATTTTGACTATATCTTGGATCTGCCCGGCCTCGCCCAAAATGGCGCCGGTATAAATGGGACTCGTAACTCTTTGCCCGCAAATGTATATCTAGAAAATGTTATTGTAAGTGGCCCTGTCGTATTTTAATTACAAAATGTACGTTCACCGATTCCGCAACTGTTAGACACCTTTGTTCTTGCAACCTAATGGCCCGCTCGTTACGTTCCTCTACAGTGTAAATGTCTCCTCATCATATACGATTTCAGTTTGCTCCGTGGCCGGCCCACGTGGTTATAGGCCCGTATTTGTATACTGACATTTTCACAATAAAGGTTTTTAAAACAAAACACGGTAGTAGTATTTACATTGGTAAAGTTTTTACTTTTAGTCACTGTTTTCGAATCAGTAAAAGGCAAGTGAAATAAAGCAGTCCAATTACATGACGGATAAAAGGTATAATATGTAGGAACGCAGTAAAGATAAATGGTCAAGGGCAGTTGTGTTTTTCATTCCTGCAACATAAAGTGATCGATAAGAATCTGATAATCAGGCGTATCGGCGACTAAGACAGCAGGCCGAATCTCTTTTACTCAACGGCTCCGTCATGGAAGGAAGAAACGCCCTTTTTCTCGAAAAAGGAATATATTTTACTTGCAGGACAGTTGTAAATTTTCCGGGAAAGTACATTAGCCTGGAATATTATAACATATGTTTAAAAAAAAATAATGTTCGAAAACAATAAAAAGCGTAATTTTTAGGTCATATGACCAAGCTTTTCATCATTAAAATAACAAAAGTAAAATGAACCAATGAAAAGTTTTATTAACAAGTCACATGACCTGTTATGCTTACGTTACGCGCTGCGCGCCGCGCCTCGGATCACTTCCGGGTGCGCTAACGCGGCGTGTCATATAACGCATTACGCGACAACGTAGGTCAAGAATATAGTCAAAATGTCTCCACCAACCAGCGTTCGGAACACAACCCCTTTCAGCAGTCCAAAAAGTTCTGTTAAATGACAACAGAGGGGACAGGCAACAAAAACCATCATTCAAAGAGGGGAGGGCAAGTTCTTCTCTTCCGGGTCATGTTGGGGCGCTACCGGAACTGATCGAATTGGTAGTCTACAGTGTTTCTGGATGTTTCAGACTAAAGCTGGCGTCAGCATGAGAGCACTACCATCTCGTAGCTCCGTCGTGGCCATTCCACGAGCAATCATGGCAGCCGCTCCCCACCAGAAGCCTGCGGGAGTCGGGGCCCCCAAGACTTTTGTAGAATCTTCACGGCTGAGGGGACGCTTTCGAGAATGGGACCCAAGCCCTATCAGGGAAGTGTCCGAGTTCAAAGGTGTCCCAGGGCCATTTTAGTGGACCAGGCCCAAAACCGAAGAGCCGGCCGCCATTTTGAGAGTCCTGTGGCAGCCGCCTATCGCTGCACCGCAAGAGCGGGAGCAACTCAACTACATGATGAGCGAGACGCTGTAGTCGCAAGAGCGGGCGGTAAACAGCTGAATGGCGGAAGAGGCACAGTGTAGCAAAAGCGGGCGGAATGGCAACTGAAACGGTAAAGGGGCGCCCCACTACAGCGTGTCTTCAGGTCAAACGGATTGTGGGACAAGGTCCAGAATTGAAGAGTCATCAAAAGGCAAAAAGTTCCGCCGGACCCCGGGAGCCGGCCGCCTATGTCGGGGGCGATCTCAGGCTACACCAGTGCTATAAGACTTGGGGAGGGTGTCGGAGCCAAGCGTCTTCTCCGAGTCCATGGCCATCACACCGCCCCTCAGGGGCCTCCGTCAAGCTGTTTAGGAAGGTAACATATCACATTGTTTTCTAATGCAGTCAGGTCCACAAACGACACTCACTTACTTTGAGAATAGTGAAGCTGCAGTAGGTGGAAATAAGCTTCAGACAGTGTTACAAGCACTGCTCAGAACTCTTAACTATGGCACCCACATCCAGAACTTATGCCATTTGAGAATGGCAGTGACATTGAAGCAACTCAGGGACCAAAACCATTAACGTACTTTCAGGTATGAAAATCTTACTTGGGGAGGGGGCAGGAGCGAAGCGCCCCCTCCCAGTCCGCGCCACCACACCGTATGTTGAAAATCTGAAGCCATCGTTCTACAAAGTCAACCAACCTTGGATTGAAAAATCTAGAAAAATGTACAAACTGAAAACCAGTTTTGGTCTGCATAGCATCAGTAGCAACGCTTGCTATCAGAGTGCATGAGTTTCATGCTCAATCGATTGAGCTAGCCGGATCGGGCAATAAAAAGTATAAAATAGTCATGTAAATAGTTATTTAATAAAATGTTTTACCCTGTTTCTTTGCTGGTGTGTTGTCTATATTTTTAATATTTGCATAGGGTTTGTCGTTATTTTGGGCGGGGTGGGTGACGGAGTCGAGCTGTCTTGCAGCCCTCATGGTGTGGAGCTCAGTTCATCTCACTATTTTCGTATTTCTCATGAAGGGTTGTTCCTAATATTTCTATTTTAGCGAGGTCAAAAAGAGATCCAATTAGTGGCCTACTGATTTTGCTCGATTACTTTTATTTTTTTACACGATTTTTCACTATCTGCTAAGACTAAACAGAGTATTGCGACTTTGTGCTTGTTTGTAAATAGAGAATGATCCAAAGAGAACCAATTCTAAAACAGTAAATGCTTGGATAACAATCAATCAAATGGAGAGACAAGCAGGCACGACGGATTACAACGGGGGCAAAGGCCTGCGTTAACTACCGTTCACTATCTGCAAAGAGAGAGTACTACTAAGAGAAAAGAGGGGAGGGGGGGGGTGCAGCGTTCAAAGCACATCAGCGTGCATAAATACGAAAATGTTTTTATCTATCACGTACTTGACATTTTAAAGCTTTTAATATTTGCTATTAAAAAACCAATGAAATTCACAGAAAAAACCATAGGATATAGTGGATATATAGTTAGGAATTTGCATTTACAAAACCTTGAAAATTCAATGAAAAAACCATTGGTTTTAGGCCATATATAGTTAGGGATTTGCATTTACAAAACCTTATTTTACTCGCATAAAACCATTGAAATTCCATATATAGTTATAAGCGCTAACTATATATCGCGCACCCGCAATCCACTGCTGATGATGTCACATATTACATCATTCATGACATGGTTAGTGACATCACTGATGACATCACTGATGACATCTCAAATGACATCACTGATGACATCACTGAAAACATCTTATTTGACATGACTGATAACATCACTGATGATATCATACCATGAACCTCTTCAGACTCTAATATAACCTTAGATACAATCAGTGTAAACAGACAGTCACAGACTGTCACTCATCCATGGAGTTACTCACACACCTAGTCAGTTATGCCAAAAATCTATCACACCTCCATTTTCTCAACTATACAGTTATACACACCTTACTTATTCAAACATATACTAACACATATTTACTTTACTCTCTTATACAATCTCTGATACATGTTCACAATGATCCATACAGCCACTCACACATTCACTGGCTCTTATGCACAGTTATTTATAGATGTCAACTCTCACATGTACTGTGTTTTACATATGTACTTAATTTGACATGTAGCACTGAGATATCCATTCACTCACTAATACACTCATGCACAGTCAACCGCCCATACAGCTGTTTGCACATGCACTTTTGAATCTATACATATAGTGAATCAACTACTCACACATCTATGTACAGAGTCACACACCTCCCAGCCACCAATACACACACACTCAGTTTCCCATACAAATACTTGGACAACCAATCAATAACCCATACAGTTACTCATATAGCTACTGATCAACATATGCAGCAGTTTGTAGAACAACAGATATAATGATGCACAAATTAAAACAGTTTACTCACTAACCCATGCACTCAGTGAGACACATTTAATCACTCACTCAATCAGTCAGTCATGCACCTAGTAAATCCTTCATCCAGACACTTATATATCCACTCATTCTTCAATATGTAAAACATATTTTAACTTTACAGAAACATACAGTCACTGGATGTTGTAATCAGTGATGTCATCAGTGATGTCATTTGAGATGTCATCAGTGATGTCATCAGTGATGTCACTAACCATGTCATGAATGATGTAATATGTGACATCATCAGCAGTGGATTGCGGGTGCGCGATATATAGTTAGCGCTTATAACTATATATGGAATTTCAATGGTTTTATGCGAGTAAAATAAGGTTTTGTAAATGCAAATCCCTAACTATATATGGCCTAAAACCAATGGTTTTTTCATTGAATTTTCAAGGTTTTGTAAATGCAAATTCCTAACTATATATCCACTATAACCTATGGTTTTTTCTGTGAATATATATATATATATCATGTGATCAAGCCTCCGGCTGGAGGCGAAACGCGTCATGCGGGCTTGCTGGGTTGTAAACTTTAAACTGAATTAAATCACTGCACTGGAATTCTCTTTGGGTCTGCCTTTTTCGTTTTACCTGACAGTCTGGATTCGACTGTTGATGCTGTGTGAGCGGTATCGAGCGAAGTGAGAAGGATATATATATATATATATATATATATATATATATATATATATACAAGAACAGCCACACTTTACGTCCTATAGTCAAAGGACAGTATGAAGTACGGACTCCAGCCGGCGTGTATTCAAGAATTCATTTATTCCGCGTTGTTGACAGCAAAACATTAGTCACTCCGACGCGTTTCGGGGCTCCTCCCCTTGATCACGAGTCAGTGAATGATAATTGGTGCAAACATAATATACTCAAAGTCACATGGTTTGGACTAACTATGGACATAAACAAAATACTTATCGCGCTGCTAGCACGAAACAATTTCAAAGTGGGCGACATAAGTATCATAAAGTAACATCAAGGAAAAAAAACAATACTTTTCTTTTACACCGCATTTCAACAATTTAAGCCCTGTAAATAAGCGAAAGTAAATCTCATTCATTACGCTTTCACATTTTGGCTATAAAAATAAATGACGGACTCGCGGCTCAGTGCATAAGGATGTCATCGGAAATTACCGAATTACGTACATGGACTATATATAAATATTTACTTTAAAAAACCATAGGTTTCAGGCCTTATATAGTTAGGAATTAGCATTTAAAAAACCATTGAAATTGCTCCTATATAGTTAGTTGTACTAACTATATTTCGCGCACACCCGCAATCCACTGCTGATGATGTCACATATTACATCATTCATGAAATGGTCAGTGACATCACTGATGACATCGCTGATAACATCTCAAATGACATCACTGATGACATCACTGATGACATCTCATTTGACATCACTGATGACATCACTGATGACATCATGCAGTGACTGTGTGTTTCTGTAAAGTTTAAATATGTTTTACATATTGAAGAATGAGTGGATCTATAAGTGTCTGGATGAAGGATTTAGTAGGTGCATGACTGACTGTATGAGTGAGTGATTAAATGTGTCTTACTAAATGCATGGGTTAGTGACTAAACTGCCTGAATGTGTGCATCAGTATGTCTGTTGTTGTGTAAGCTGCTGCATGTGTTGATCAGTAGCTATATGAGTGGCTATATGGGTTATTGATTGGTTGCCCAAGTATTTGAATGGGAGACTGAGTGTGTGTGTGGGAGGCTGGGAGGTGTGTGACTCTCTGCATAGATGTGTGAGCAGTTGATTCACTAGGTGTATGAGTTCAAGAGTGCATGTGGAAACAGCTATATGGGCGGTTGACTGTGTGCATGGGTGTGTTGATGAGTGAATGGATATCTCAGTGCTACATGTCCAAGTAAGTACATATGTAAAACACAGTGCATGTGAGGGTTGGCATATATAAATGACTATACATGAGAGCCAGTGAATGTGCGAGTGGCTGTATTGATCATAGTCTATTTGTATCAGTGATTGTATAAGAGAGTAAGTATGTGTTAGTATATGTTTGAATAAGTAAGGTGGTGTGTGTATAGCTGTATAGTTGAGGAAATGGAAGTGTGATTGATTCTGTGCATGACTGACTAGGTGTGTGAGTAACTCCATGGATGAGTGGCAGTGTGTGAGTATCTGTATAGGTGTATGAGTGCATATGATAGTGTTGTATTGATGAGTGACTGTATGTATGAGTGATTCTATGGGTGAATGAGTGAATGTGTGTGTAGACCTAGGAATCAGTGAGTGCGTATGTAGTAACTGGTATTGGTGTGTCAATGGTTTCAAGAATGGTAGTCTGTATTTAACACTGGGTGTATCAAAGGTTATATTAGTGTGTGAGGAGGTGCATCGTATTATCACATGAATGATATCATCAGTGCTGTGATCAGTGATGTCAAATGAGATGTCATCAGTGATGTCATTTGAGATGCCATCAGTGATGTCATCATTGATGTCACTGACCATGTCATGAATGATGTAATATGTGACATCATCAGCAGTGGATTGCGGGTGCGTGAAATATAGTTAGTACAACTAACTATATAGGAGCAATTTCAATGGTTTTTTAAATGCTAATTTCTATCTATATAAGGCCTGAAACCTATGGTTTTTTAAGTGAATTTGTAAGGTTTTTAAAATGCTAATTCCTGACTATATAATGCCTGAAACCTATGTTATTTTAAGTGAATTTGCAAGGTTTTTTAAATGCTAATTCCTAACTATATAAGGCCTGAAACCTATGGTTTTTTAAGTGAATTTGCAAGGTTTTTTAAATGCTAATTCCTAACTATATATGGCTTGAGACCTATGGTTTTTTCAGTGAATTTGCAAGGTTTTTTAAATGGTAATTCCTAACTATATCAGGCGTGAAACCTATATTTTTTTTCAATACATTTCAAAGGTTTGGTAAATGCTAATTCTATTAGCGGATAACGTTTATATATGTTATTATCCTCTGGGACCACCTGAGCAGACATCTTGTTTCTCAGGGGAAGTGAGGCACCAGAGAACACAAAACAAGAGTGGAAAACGTGAAAAGGGGGCAGGGTTCAGACCCCCTGACCCCCTAGCCCTTCTCAGGGGGTCCCAGAAGGACCACCAAGTGCAAATAAAAATGTGTTTTTTTTAAATCGCGGGGTACGCGGACGGCGCGGTACAGTGTTCCTGGTTTGGACAGTTTGGAATGTTGACAGTCGACTGCCAGCCAATCAGAAACTCGCTCACGCAAGTAAGGGTACGCGCACGTACGCGTACGGTGCACGTACGGTGAGCGCATTTAGATATATAATTTGCTCAAATTCAATTTTCTCAACAACTACTGGAGGGATTTTCACCAAATATAGAAAAGGCACTACTGCATACCTGTCCCTACCATTTTGCCAAGTTTGGTGTAATTCTGTTCAGCCGTTCGCGCTGTAGCCGTGTCTAAAGGTCCCATAGAAAATGCCATTTGAAAAATTTCAAATTCAATTTTCTCAAGAACTACTGGAGGGATTTTCACCAAACATAGCAAAGACACATTTGCATACCAGGCCACACCATGTTGCCAAGTTTGGTGTAATTCCATTCAGCCGTTCGGGCTGTAGCCATGTATAAAGGTCCCTATGGAAATTAACATGGGGAAAACACGTTTTGGGACCCCCCTTTTGGACCCCGCTTGACGAATCCCCCCAAAACTTTCAGGGAAGGAGCGGAGTGGAGCTGGCCAAAATTCTGGAAAATTACACACAGATTTCTCAATCGGCACCAAAGTTATTCCCAATAGAATGTTGAGCGCATATAGATATAAATTTGCTCAAATTCAATTTTCTCAACAACTACTGGGGGGATTTTCACCAAATATAGAAAAGACACTACTGCATACCTGTCCCTACCATTTTGCCAAGTTTGGTGTAATTCCGTTCAGCTGTTCGGGCTGTAGCCGTGTCTAAAGGTCCCATAGAAAATGCCATTTTAAAAATTTCAAATTCAATTTTCTCAAGAACTACTGGAGGGATTTACACCAAACATACAAAAGGCACTGCTGCATACCGGTCCCTACCATTTTGCCAAAACTGGTGTAATTCCGTTCCGCCGTTTGAGTTGTAGCCTTGTCAGAATGTCCCTTTAGAAATTAACAAGGGGAAAACACGTTTTGGGACCCCCCTTTTTTCTTGACCCCCGCTTGACGAATCCCCCCAAAACTTTCAGGGAAGGAGCGGAGCACAGCGAGGCAAATTTATGGAAAATTACAGGCATATCCCTCAATCGGCGCCAAAGTTATTCCAAATAGAATGTTCGGAATTTCCTATGGGAACTAGGTCCTAACTATATATACCTACTGGCGACCGCCAGTAGGTAATATATATATATATATATATATATATATATATATATATATATATATATATATATATATATTAGGAATTCCGCTTTCGTATTGTGCTGCACCGAATCTCACCAGCCAACAATGAAACTCGGACACGGACCAAATGGGCTCTTGCTTTCCTTTATTGCAGAGGTACTGTCAAAGACGTTTCGGCTCAACGGAGCCTTGTTCACATGACAACGCTTTCTTAGAAGAACAGCCCTTTTAAAGTGCTAGTGAAAATAAATAATAAGTATCACCTGTGATTGCTTTTAGCATGGACATGGAAGATATACTTTCAGCTACTTAATGGTAGCATTAACATATGTTGTAAAGTTTGCATCACAGTAAAATACCAATAGTAGAAATCAACGTCAATAAATACATATGACAGTTGATGTACTCAAAACCATGTAAAAACATGTGCGAATAATGGTTGACAATAATAATTATAGTAAAATACATTTAGATGACATGTCTGCATTTGTTTAAAATACAAGAGTAGACGGAGGAATCAATGAGAACAATAAAGTGCAAGTGCATAGTTCATTATGTAGTCTATATACATGATGTTGACAATACTATATACATGTGCAAATATCGCAAAATGTGCAAACCTTGGCAGATCTCAATATACTGGAAACACTAAATATGTGCAAAATATGCTAATGGTTCCCCTCTTAAGGCTCAATATTTCTATTGAAACCCTAAACCTCTTGTTTTGTAATCAGACTGTGTCAAATCAAGATATTGCCGTACCTAATAATTTCGGGTTACAATTGTTACTATTCACACAGGCAGTTGATAAAATCTAGTGTTATAGGGTTAAATTCCACTCATATGTACTAACCATGGTTCTACTATTTACAAGTTCTTCAAACAATATATTCCTAGTACATGCTACTATATAGCTCCAAATAGTGAATACCACAACCAAATAATCAATAAAACGATGCTGAATAGTGAATAATAAATGTATAAAAATGTCATTTTGGTTTATCTATAAGCAGCAGCTTAAGTCGGTCATATGTCTAGGATACCTATTATGTCGCAGCCACTTCATGGTGCATGTACAAGCATCACCCAGCCGGGTGTCCCTCGCGCATGACCACCATGAAGAGGAGACATTGAAGGATTCAGGGCAAGCAAGTATAGAGATCCTCCGTGATGTTAAGGCCTGTTGGGGTCTTCGTATTAAGTAGGAGAATATGCTTAGTTTCAAGTCTTCTTAGCTTGGCGTCCCTGTCCCCTCCCCTTCTCCTGTTGATGACCGCATCAATCACCCAATATTTTAAGTTGGTATTATTGCTCTGGTGACATTCCCTAAAGTGGCGAGCCACAGGATAGGTATTGTCACCATTGCTGATTGCGCAAAGGTGTTGGAGGATTCGTCTGTGTACAGCGTGTTTCGTGCTGCCAACATATTTCCTCTCACAGGGACACTGTAAAACATACACCGCAAATTCAGATTTGCAGGTTAATACCTGATTTATTGGGTGTTCTGTGTCAGTGAATCCATCTCTGTAACTCTTAGTATTGATTCCATGTAGGCAGGCCTTACAAGTTTTACACTTGTAGAAACCATTATTTTCCTGCCACCATGAGGTTTTAGCATATGGTTCAGAGTTGGTTAACATTATATGGCCCCGTAAGGATGGAGCTTTGCTGAATGTAAGCGATACTCTTTTTGGGAGCTCCTTGCCTATAACGTTATCTTTTGTAACGATAGGCCAATGTTTGTCAAATATTTTGCGAATCTGTTTATGTTGTCTGTTAAAACCTGTTATTATCCTGAAACAATTCGCCACTGGTTGCCCCTCACTTTGAGTATTATCAGCACATACCATTTGGCGTTCAGATTTTTTCACCAAAAGTTCATCCCTCGAAAGCACCATAGATTTTTGTATCGCACTTTTTATTAGTTGACTTGAATAACCCCGTTCAAGAAAGCGGGATTCACCTTCCCTCTGGGCCTGTTCTAGATCTCGGGGATTGCTGCAAATTCGCCTTAATCGTAGCATTTCCCCATAGGAAATGCTGGAAATCAAATGTGCTGGGTGCGAGCTGGCAGCATGTAAAATGCTGTTTCCAGCCGTAGCCTTGCGAAATAATCTGGATTCCAAAGATTTCCCATTGACATACAGTTCTGTGTCAAGAAATGTGACTTTTTCCTGGCTGAGAGTCGCGGTAAATCTTAAATTAAGATTATTGTTGTTAATTTGGTTGATGAACTCTAGTGCCCCTTCATGGCTTCCTATCCACACGACCAGCAGGTCGTCAATGAAACGGAACCATGCCACCAAATTGTTGTGTATATAGTGTTGGTATTCAAGGCCAAGGACGAGCTCCTCCCAAGCTCCCATGTGGAGACACGCAAAGCTTGGGGAGAAGCTGGCCCCCATGGCTACTCCCTGCAATTGGCGGTATGCTTGCTGGTTAAAAAGAAAGATATTATTAACCAAACAAAATTCCAACATTTCAAGGAGCATCACATTATGTTCATCAAACTCAGGACCTCTTCTTGACAGATAGTGATGAACTGCATTCAAGCCATCCTTATGTGTTATTCTTGTGTACAGTGATGTGACATCTAAAGCTATAAGCCAATCACCCATAGACAATTCAATATCCTTGATTTGTATCAAAAAGTCTCCTGTATCTTGTACATATGAACCAAGTTGTTGTACATATCCTTGAAGGTAATAATCAATATATACAGATGTATGATCAAGGAGACTGCCTCTGGCAGATATAATAGGTCTACCCGATGGGTGCAGAGGATCCTTGTGTACTTTTGGTATGAAGTACAAGATTGGTGTTACAGGATTATCAACTTTAAGGTATTTGAATTCGGCTTCCGAAATTAATTTGGCGGCTTTCCATTTGGATAGCTTGCGATGGTACTCCTCTTTGATATTTGTTAAAACACGAGCATGGATGCGCTCGTAGCATGTCCGATCATTCAGCTGAATGTAGGCTTCCTTGTCATAGTTCATCTTGGTCATCAAGACCACGTTACCGCCTTTATCACTGGTTCTCACTACAAGATCTTTTTCTTTTCTCAATTTGTTGGTGAGCGCAGTATATTGTTGTGATCGGCTGTCAGAATATTTCTTAGTTTTTCCCACGTTTCTTTGGAACTCTTTTAAGTCAAAAACCACATTCTCATGAAAGATATCAAGATTGTCACGCGGGAGAATGGGATAAAATGTAGATGGAGGCCTGAAATTGGTAATCAGTGAGGTTCTATTCCCCCATTGGTCTATTTCATTTGTATCAGTCTTTTCATCCTCTATGTTGTCATAACCACGACCATCTGTCTCCCATAGTTCCGTTATGACTCTTGTACCCTGCGATGCATTGATATCATTACTGCTGTTGATAGATTGGACTTCTCCAGAGTTTTTCTTTTGTGCATAGAATTTCCTGAGTTTAAGTTTCCTCACTGCTTTGTAGATGTCGCATCTGGTTTTCGGATAGTCAAAATTACAAGGTGTTGCATAGGTGAGCCCCAGTTTAAGGATTTCTTCCTCATGTGCTGATAATTTCAAAGAGGTCAGATTGATGATTGTACGGTTGGCGGTGTTTGTTATTCCTGCTGGGTGACGGATCCCCGTCCCCTCCCGCCTCTTTTCCTCTTTTGAAATCATCCTCTTCGCCGCCCCCCATCTTTGGCATCTCCGGTAGTTTGCTCTTCGCTTCTTTGTTCCTTCCGCGTATGAGACCTTAGTGTCTTGAGTCTTTCCTGGCATAAAAAAATAATTTCCTGGCCAGGGGATGGTTTTGGAGTGCCTTCTGTTTGTTTGCGGCGTTCAGAATCCGACCCCGATTCTTGGTCGGAGCTAAGGGAGAAGTTGGATGAATCACTCAATACCTCTTTACCTTGCTGCTGACGCACATTTTTGGGCTTAGGTGGGGGCTTTGCTAAACCTTTGCGGAGATCATCATATTTTTGAGAAAAGGTTAATATTTGTCCCAATTCGTAATTGTTGCGGTCCCTTTGAAACTTGTAGGCCTTTCTATCAACGATTTTACTCTCCTCCTTCTTTAGGCGCTCATTCATTAGTTTAGCCAATCTAGTTCTTTTCTCCTCCTCACCCAAAGCCTCAATTTCTTCATTTATGGCTGCAATCTCGGTTAATAATTTAGCCCTATCAATGTCAGCATATTTGATCAATATCTGTACTTACCATCGTGACGCTTCTAGATTGCTCTCTGCCCACTCTTTCATCAGTTCAGGGTTAGGATACTCGTAAGTGGGAGCAGTGAGGATTCTAAGCCCACGAGGTATTCGATTAACCTCTATGTACCGCTGCAGCGACTTAGATTCCCATCATTTAGCTTGCTCCTGGCGAGATTTTTTCTCCAATGTTTTGAATAGCTCCTTAATGACAGAGGTGCTGCTGCCACTAGTTTCATTATTCTGCCTCCCGCGGATGTCAGGCGGGAGGGGGGCACTGTCGGAAAACAATGAGGCTGCCAGAGTTTCCCGGTCCCGAACGTTGTCACCTGACATCCCTCTGCTATTAAACAATTGTTCTTTTTAGGCGCTGTTACTCTTCGTGTGTTATGTCCGATAGTGCAAACCGCCTAATTGCCTTACTTCTCACCCGCTCAAAGATATTACGGTGCTTACTTGGTCGCGTGGTGTTCACCGGGTCTTGGTTCACCCGGCTGGGCGCTCTCCGCTTTCCGCTGAGCAGCCTCCTCTTCGACCAGTTCGCTGTAGTATCCACTCCTTTCTTTCCGGTTGAGCGGGGGTCAGGTGCTGTACTCCTTCCGGGGTAACGAGTTTTTCCGAACAAGTTCGAAAAATCTTCCGATTGAAGCACCGACCAGAAGTGAGAAGGGTCCCGTGTAAGCCGGTTCGGAATCAACCAGGCTATATATTAGGAATTCCGCTTTCGTATTGCGCTGCACCGAATCTCGCCAGCCAACAATGAAACTCGGACACGGACCAAATGGGCTCTTGCTTTCCTTTATTGCAGAGGTACTGTCAAAGACGTTTCGGCTCAACGGAGCCTTGTTCACATGACAACGCTTTGTTAGAAGGACAGCCCTTTTAAAGTGCTTGTGAAAATAAATAATAAGTATCACCTGTGATTGCTTTTAGCATGGACATGGAAGATATACTTTCAGCTACTTAATGGTAGCGTTAACATATATTGTAAAGTTTGCATCACAGTAAAATACCAATAGTAGAAACCAACGTCAATAAATACATATGACAGTTGATGTACTCAAAACCATGTAAAAACATGTGCGAATAATGGTTGACAATAATAATAATGCGCAAAATATAGTTAGTACAACTAACTATATAGGAGCAATTTCAATGGTTTTGTATGAGTGAAATGTCCAGCTAACTATAACACCCCTTAAACTTATAGTTTTTTGAGTGAATTTCAAAGGTTTTTTAAATGCTAATTCCTAACTATATAAGGCCTGAAACCTATGGTTTTTTGAGTGAATTTCAAGGGTTTTTTAAATGCTAATTCCCAACTATATAAGACCTGAAACCTATGTTTTTTTTTATTAAGTTCGAAGGTTTTTTAAATGCGAATTCCTAACTATATAAGGCCTGAAACCTATGTTTTGTTCAGTGAATTTCAATGGTTTTTTAAATGCTAATTCCTAACTATATCAGGCCTGAAACCTATGGCTTTTTCAATGAATTTCGAAGGTTTTTTAAATGACATTTTTAAATGTAGTAATTGGTCTTTTTTTCTTTATACTGATTTACTACATTTTTGCAGGCAGGTGTTCAGAGGGCACGCTCCCTTTTTATAACACTCTGCAGCGCAGCTCCATGGTGCTTACTGGAGATACCTGTTGGACGAGTTGACCTCTAGGGGACCTCTGGATTGAACAGGAATTAATTCCCCAACTAAAACTGTGCATACACGCCCTGTAGGGTGTTCTAAATTGGGGGATTAAGTTCCCTTGCATACTGGAGGTTCCTGGGGGCCAACTACCCCAGCAGGAGCCTCCAGTATGCGCCAGGAGGCTGTGCTGCTTTTCTCCAGGGGCGGCGGTCCCCAGGGCAGTGTAGGGGGGATTGGGCCCCCCATACTTCTTTATCACTATGCCCCCACGATTTGGTCCCCCCGGGGGTTAATTTGAAAAAAAAAAGACCGGGTTTAAAAAAAATATTAATTTTTGGCCTTGTGGGTCCTTGTGAGACCACCTTGACAGGCCTAGGGGGTCGGGGTGTTTTTACCCTGCCCCCTTTTTGAGTTCTACTGTTTGTTTTTCTGCTTTCTTGTGCCTCAGTCTACCGAGGCACAAGATGGCTGCCAACAATTTCTGTTTTGGAGTGTTGAGAGACAGTGGCAGCCTATCAGCATGCAGCTCGTGCACGGGGAAGTATGCGTACGGTGCGCGCTTATAGATATATATATATTTTCTCTTTTGATTTTCTCAGTAACTACTAAAGGGATTTACACCATTAAAGCAAAAGCATGATCTGCGACACAGACTCTACCATGTTGCCAAATTTGGTGTAAATCCGTTCAGCAGTTCGGGCTGGAGCCGTGTCTAATCGTCCTATGGAAATTAACATAGGGAAAACATGTTTTGGGACCCCCTTTTTTCTCAGCCCCCACTTGACGAATCCCCCTAAACCTTTCAGGGAAGGAGTGGAGCAGAGCAGGCCATCTTCTTTGAGAAAATCGCAGAGATTTATCAACCAGCGCCATGGTTATTCCCAATAGAATGTTGCAGATTTCCTATGGAATCTAGGTCCTAACTATATATACCTACTGGCGACCGCCAGTAGGTAATATATATATATAAAACGGGACGGAACCTCGGTGGCCGAGGTGAAGGTCTTTGTTTTGCCGTGTGGAATTGGGGCTGAGCTTGGGCGTTTGGAGGCACCACCCTACGATCCTGGGGCAAGGGAGCGTGAGGTCGCCTATACATAGCAATAGGTAATCTGTCACGCACAGGTTTTCTAGCAAGGACATTGAACATCATATAAATGGCAGGTAATTTGGAGGCTCGCCGCATGCAGATGGCAGATAGATTGTTTTTTGTCAGCGCAGTACCCAGCACAGATGAATCGATAACGGTATCGAACATTAATATGGAAATCAACTTACAAACTTTACTCAATACCTTGGAAAAACTTTACAGAAAGGAGCTTTCTAAATGGTGGGAGGCGGAATCCCTACAACGCTACATAGAGGTCAAACGGGTCCCGAGAGGTCTCCGTATTTTTAGTATCCCAACGTACGAGGACCCGGACACAGACATGGTCTGATAACTCTGCCTCATGTTCAATTACAATGATGAGGATTCTGGTGAAAAATGCACTTAAAGATCGTGCGAAAATACTACTGGAAATTGAGAAAATCACAGCAGAAATCGGACAGCTGATGTCTAAAGAGGCGTTGGAGGATTCCATGAAAAAACCTCTACTGAAAATGGAGAAACTAGAAGAAGAAATTACTGCGAAAAAGCAGAGAAAATTCCTTTGTGATTATAAGGATTATCAGGCGGGTCGTACGCTGACATTCCAAAAGAAATATGACCATTTATTTACTAAGAAAGGTGTAGCTGTTGCTCTAACATCCAAAACTGATGGGAATGTTAGTGAGATGGTAGAGAGTGATGTCTCTGATGGGAATATCTTGGATGATTCAACTTCTGGCCTCAATCAGGAACTAGTAAGTGATCCACAGAAGAAAAAGAGTAATTTTTTATTACAGTTCCAAATGATAAACCAAAATTGGACAGATTTCCAAATGGAAGTGGAGAAATCACGAGGACGGGGTCGAGGAAACAGAGGAAGAACAGGCGCAACCAACAAGCCAAAAAGAGGAGGATCAAACGCCAGCAGCACTCCAGTGGGAATGGAAAACAGGGGTATGAAAAAACAACAAGTATGACTGTGGTAAATCTCTCACAACGAACACTATCCATGAGTGAGATTGAAACCCTGGCGCTAGGTCTTTCATTTTACCCGTCGTCCAATTTCAATTTCACCCAGACAAGGATAGATTTGTTCCTCTTTTTGAGGATTGACTTTGAAAAAAAGGTTTAACACGAAACCCAAGGAATTTGGAACTGTAAATAGAAGAACTACTGAAAGCAATTTAAATGTATGTGATATTGAAATGCTACATGCACTAACTGAAGATCATGATACTGTTGAATCTACACCTGATTGGGGTGCTTGGGGAACTGAATTGGGAGTCAATTCAGGTACTAGTTTTAAACCTAAATCTGTGTTTTTACCATTGATACAATGTGATGCCATCAAGGTATTTGAAAAAGGTGTCTTGCTTGATCTTCAGAAAATATGTTACAAAAAAATGGCAAGTAAACAGAAAAATTTGACGGAGGAACAAATTGCCTTCATTGAAAGTTTAAGATCAGATCAGAGAATCGTGATACGACAATCTGATGAAGGTGGCAATGTCGTCATATTAGATAAAGACAAATATCTAGCTGAAGGATTCAGACAGCTTAATGACCCTACTTGCTATGTGAAGACTAATTATGATGAGACACTCAAATCTAATATCTTGTACAGAGAATATCTTGTGGAATGGAGGGAGAGAGGTTTATTGGAGTGGGAAGAATTCCACTATCTTTATTGTGCTCACCCCAGAGTTCCCATACTTTATCTACTCCCGAAACTCCATAAAGATCCAAGCAACCCGCCTGGATGACCGATAGTGTCCTCCATTGGCTCCCTTTTGGAACATACCTCCAAATACATAGATCACTATCTTAGATCTTATGTGGTGGGCCTTCCCTCCTACCTGAATCAATCATCAATGGAATCCATTGAGAAAGCAATTTTTTACTGGTCTCTTTAGATGTGAGCAGCTTATATACAAGCATACAACATAACCAGGGCTTGAAAGCTGTTTTTTGAAAATGAGATCTATCTCTCTACTACGTCATTCTCAAATGATCCTGTCCATGATCAAGTTTTGTCTCGAAAACGATTTTTTTATTTTTGATGGAGTCGTGTACAGGCAGTCACAGGGTACTGCCATAGGAACCTGCTTCGCCCCCAGCTACGCGAATTTATTCATGGGCTGGTGGGAGGAGCAGGTTGTCAGTGAGATGGCAGAATTTTCCAACGTTGCCCTGTGGCTGCGGTACATTGATGACAACTTTTTTTTTTGGTCAGGGGATACAACATCTGTGAATCATTTTATTGAGAAACTAAATAATAACACTCTGAATTTGCAATTCTCTCAACATGTCTGTAAAGATGGAATGGAGTTTCTAGATGTGTTAGTGGAAGTGCACGATGAAGTACTAACAACGAAACTATTCTGCAAAAGAACTGCGGGCAACAGCATTCTATGTGCCAAAAGCTGCCATCCTAGAAATTTGGTGCAAAGTATTCCCTATGGCGAACTATTGCGCGCCAAGAGAAACTGTAGCACCATGGCAGCTTACAGAGAGGAAGAAAAATTGATGTATGAGAGATTTCTCGAGAGGGGGTACAGCAGAAAAATGATAAATAATGCTGCTACAAAAGTAGAAATGAAAACCAGGGAAGAATTGTTACACCCCAATAAAGACCAGGACGATATTAACAGTGTGAGATTCATTACTACATTCTCAAGGCAGGCTAATGAGATACACAGAATCTTTCAGAAACATTGGCATTTCCTCATGACTGATGACCACCTGAAAAAGGAATTGTGTGACAACCCACAAATTACCTTTAGGAAAAGTAGATCCCTACGGGACGAACTGAGTCACAATTATGTGACTAGTACTGATTTTAGTCTGAACAGCAATTCCCAGGGATTTAGGTGTTGTCGCAAATGCAAAGCATGCAAACATAGCAAAGATACCAAGACATTGTTAGTTCCCAATTCATCTAGGGAATTTGTCATCAGGAAGAAACTGTCTTGTAATACTCCATACATAGACATATCTAATTTGTCCATGCGACAAATGGTATGTTGGAAGCACCAAACATGAGGCTAAAAAACGGGTACTTGAACATTTACGTGCTATAAGGGTGTAGTGACCGTATTTTTGGCTCTATTTCTGAGTGATGGTGACTTTAAGCTTGCTACCATCCTGGATCTCTATTCTTGCCTTGTGTTGGTCCTTTTCAGGCCTTTTGCCAGACCTAGAAGCATAAACTAGAGGATAGCTGCTTAATATGATGATAGATCCCTTATTCTTGACTCTAATCCATCTATTGCCTATTGGCTTTGACATAATTATGTGTCCTTTCATCATCCTACCTATAGTAGAGGGTGGATCCTGTAGTCCTGACTTTATATTACATATTGGTATGGTTTGTGTATGTACTCTGACAGAGCTAAGTGTTATTTCATCCTTCTCAGGCCTACAAGGCCCAGAACTAGAGAGACTCCATTTTGCTTTCTGTCCCTGCAGACTGAGATGCTTGCAGGGTAAAGGTGATGTTTTAGTTATGAGGTGTTGTTCGCCCTTTGCGAACTGGAGAGAACTGGCCAGAGCTGAATCTAATCAGGAAGTGTCTCTGGGCTCAAGTCTCTAGACAAAACAAGCAGCTGGTCACTGTGGGAGCGTCTAGAGCAAGGAACCTGGTACATGGAATCGGTGGGAGCAGACTGCTGGCTGGAACTTTCCATGAGGAGAGATCATTCCATATTAGTGAAGTGCAGAGGCAGAGTCAGTCAGAAGGAGTTGGAGCTGAGGAGAGAAGAAGAGACAGTCGATGCTTGGAACAGAGAGAAGTCAGTTAGTCAGTTTGTCAGTTTTGTCAGTTTTGTCATTGAGACAGTTGGAGCCAGAGAGAGAAGAAGATGCTTGGAACAGAGAGAAGACAGACAGACAGTCAGTGAGTTGGAACCAGAGAGAGAAGTCAGAAGCAGTTGTGAGCAGATGGTGTTTTGAACAGAGAGAAGTGAGATGATGTTTGGAACTGAAGGAAGCAGTCAGAAGCAGTTACTTTTCAGAAGGAGTTGTGATCAGCTGGAGTCTGAAGTGATGCCTTTTGGAAGAGACTGAAGTTATATCGTGGATTAGTCTGTGGGAGTAGCTGGAGTGAATTGGACATTGGAGCTGAGATAATCAGACAGAGTGAAGAAGCTAGTGGAGCGAACGGTTATCAGAGTGGCAGAAACTATTAGGCTGAAGCTGGAAGGTGGAGAGAGTTCGTGGAGGAGAGGAATCCAGGGCAGAGTGATCAGCGCAGATGCGTGTCCAAGAGTGCAGGGGAGGATCTGAGACGAGCTAAGGCACAGACGAGAGAAGAACCCAGATGACAGCTAGAGCAAGACTTCATACTAATCAGGTGATATTTGTCCTGTAATCAGTTTGCTTTACATTTAAACATTAACCTTGTCCCTATTGTGTTGCTAATCCTTTTTCTTTCAGCGGTGTGCAGTATAATCCATTCCCTCTTTAGCTATTTACAGTCAAATATAGTAATAACGCTTTACAGAGACATCGCAGATCTGTGTATGTGTCTATTCCCCTTTTACTTTTCAGGCTATGTGTTATAGTAGAGTGTTATATTGTTAATGTTTTTGTAATAAAGGAACCCCAGTTCTTAGTGAACCAGCGTATGCCTTGTTCTTATACAGTAAAGGTAACCTTTTCTTCTAGTCAGGTGTCATTGCACGAACGGAAGCGACCCCTGATCAGGTAAGTGGTACCTGAATAATTAGGGAGAGAGGAGCCCTTGAACTAGAGAATAAGTTGTACACCGTGTAATTCGGCCATTCCATAATATTATTGTACCTCTAGTGAATAGTGAGAGAAACTTCCTAACATAGAGAGAGAGAGCTGAAGGCATTCATAGGAAAGTGATCATCATAGAAAGTGGCGTTATTGAGAGCACCAGAGAGGATACTGGTGTGTAATGAGATCGTCTCTAGGGAAAGTGGCGTTAGTGAGAGCACTGATTGTGGTCAGTGTGTAAACCGACAGGATTGTGGCTTGTGTATGTATGAAATATAGAGAGCACCAGGGGGGACACTGGTGTTTATACCCACAGGATTGTGGCTTGAGAGAGAGCACTGAGTGTGTCAGTGTGTAATGGTCAGTTATTGGAACTGCCCCCTTCACTATGAGTAGGAGGGTAGCATAGTCTGGGTCTGAGTTACCGCGAGACTATAAGGTATGAGTGTGGTGTAGGGCATGGACGTCCTTAGTAATCAGTGAGTATTCCTAGTAATCCCTATAGATTTAATGGTGTTTCTGATGATATGAGCTTGTATATTGCTAATTCCCCATCCTCAGGTAGGTACCCAGGTGCCTGGATAGATGGGTCCTGAGGAGGGAGGTGGTTGCTTTTCGGCTGGGTTGGTGGTGTCTTGGTGAGCTGATCCTATCTGGTCCGAAAATCTGGTCGTTACAAAGGGGCTATATCAAACAATATCCTATTGCTCGTCACTTTCGTGAGATGCACATGCAAGATGAGAATCTAGTACAGATGGTTGTAATTGACTGTGTAAATTTGGGTGTGCGAGGTGGAAATAGAGAACTGTCACTTCGCAAACTAGAATCTCGTTACATCATAGATTTCGATTGTCTGACACCCAAAGGGCTTAATGTAAGTGAGGAGTTATCAATTCATCTGTATGAATAATTTAAATTTCACTGTTGGCTATTTTGCACTGTAATATTCTGCTTGTTTTTAAGACATGCTGTTTTTAATTATTTTCTCGGATGTGGGCACTTCTATTTATTGTTGACGGACAATGTTATTATGTTGCTGGGTAAAAGTGGAAGGAAGCTGAATGATTGCCAACTTGGACATGGACTAAGACAATGTGGCCATATTGGACTCCTAATCATGATCATGTTGATCATTGCCCACTGGGGCGTGGAAGTAGTGGATGCCTTTGTATCTAGGACAATACCATGGTAACAGCTGGGGATATTTGAATTTTCTCCCAAGCAATTCAATTTGGGAGACAAATGAACTGCCGTCATATAATGAAACCATGACAACAACCAATGACGCACAGCTTACTTGACCGTGTATTATCACGTGTCACAGAACTTTTTGGAGTCCTGTTCTTGGCGTTTTATAAATGAAATGACAATATTCTATGTCCAATTTGTAAACTCGGCCAATTGGAATCATGCTGGCATTTTTTTACGATGTATCTCACGTGAATTGAAGCGTACATTGCTTTGATTATATTTTGTTACCATTCGTGTTTACAATTCAACTGCATTAATGTTTACAATAGAATGAGTAATGATTTGATTTGAAAGTGTGATACATTTTGTATTTGATTACATCTATAACTGCCATTGGTCCATGCCAAAATGTCCGCCGTTATTTGCACTTTGCACATTGGTGTTTGTACGTGGTGAGGTCACGTATTTAAGATGGCGACTAGATTGATCTGGTGAGCGTGAGCAAACCGTAATGGGGAAACGCGTAGTTTTTCTACTTGCCTAAATAAACTTCACTTGCTAGTTAACCTGGGTGTCCGAGCATCATCCTTATCAGGAAGTGTGTTGGAGCGAATTTATTGGGATACCGGTTACCCTTCTCGGACCGCCGACGACAGCCAATGATCTCTGTACTGGTAATGATGGAGGAATATATATATATATATATATATATATATATATATATATATATTCACTGAAAAAACCATAGGTTTCACACCAGTTATAGTTAGGTGGAAATTTTACTGACATAAAACCAATGAAATTCCCACGTTATAGTTAGTTGGACTCACTATAACTTGCGCGTGTAATGCACTGCTGATGACAAGTGTGGCTCAGGGGTTAGAGGCGGCAGACCTGGAGCTTGAGTTCGGTCCGGGACCAAGGTTCAATTCCCCGCCTCGGCGGGTCTTGGGCTCAAAAATTCCGCGGACTCGTTAATTCTCGCTCCGGTGCCTTCTCAGCTCACGGGTTCACACTCTGCGACTCTGGGCAATAGCTTGCTTAATCTCCACAACGGCCCCTCGCGGCGGGATGCCTGGCTTTCACCTTGTGGATACCCTTCCAGGGCTATCTCACAGGGGAATACCAGGACGGGTTCCCTATGCAAGCGCCGAGATGCCCCAGGGTAATCGCGCGCTATATAAGACTTCATACTTTACTTTACTTTTACTTCATGACATGGTCAGTGACATCACTCATGACATCACTGATGACACCATCCATTGAATGTGTGTCTTTCTGAAAAATAAATATGTTTTATATATGTATATGTAAAGCTCGATGGAAGAATAAATGTTTCAATAAGTGTCTTAATGGATGTTTTTTTTTAAAAAAAATGATTGGTTAACTGGCTTATTAAGTGTATCATAGTGAATACATATATTAGCGAGTATTGTTTAAATATTTAAATGTTTGTATCTGTGTTTCACTTTGTGTATAAGTGGCTGCATGGGTTGGTGAGTAGCTACATGTGTGTGTATATGGGTTATTAGATGTTTTTTTAGTATCAGTATAAGTGTCTGTATGTTTTGGTGGGGGTGTTACTTAGCATATACATGCATCAATGAATGACTCACTGTTTGTATGTGTTTTGAAGCAGCATATGTGCCGGACTGTATGTGTGAATGAGTGTGTATATGTATGTGTTAGTAATTGAATGACTGTCTTACTAGTGTCTTTATCAATAACTACATATGTTTTAATCTAGTATATGTGAGTATTGATGTATATAAGTGAGTATATGTGAGAGTGAGAGATTAAAAGAGTTCTTGTTTTAATAAGTATGTGTTTCTATAAGTGATTGTTTAAGAGAGTAAGTATGTGTAAGTTTCCTTAGAAGTAAGGTGGTAGTGTGTGAATAGCTGTATATGCAAAAAAATGGATGTTCAATAGTTTATTTGCATGTGTGAGTATGTGTGTGAGCAACTTTTGGAAGACTGTCGGGTTGTTAACGGATGTATAGGTGTCTCACTACATATGATGAGTGAGTATATGTATGAATGACTATATAGAACTGTTGGTGAATGAGTGGATGTGTATATAAATGGTGGAATTACTGAATTGGTTGTTGTAACTGGTATAGGTAGCTCCACTTTTTTGAAAATGTTAGTTTCTACTTTTGAGTATGTGTTTCAAGGGTTACTTTACAGTGAAAGGAGCTCAGTCACTCTGTCACAAGGATGGTGTCATCAGTGATGTCATGAGTGATGTCACTGACCATGTCATGAGTGGTGTAATATGTGATGTCATCAGCAGTGCATTACACGCGCAAGTTATAGTGAGTCCAACTAACTATAACGTGGGAATTTCATTGGTTTTATGTCAGTAAAATTTCCACCTAACTATAACTGGTGTGAAACCTATGGTTTTTTCAGTGAATTTAATAGGTTTTTTAAATGCTAATTCCTAACTATAACTGGTATGAAACCTATGATTTTTTCAGTGAATTTCATATGTTTTTTAAATGCTAATTCCTAACTATAACTGGTGTGAAACCTATGGTTTTTTCAGTGAATTTCATAGGTTTTTTAACTGCTAATTCCTAATTTTTTTATATGGACTCATCCCTATGTGTTTTTTAGTGAATTTTTATGGGTATTTTTTCGCAAATATCTATAGCTTAGAAAGGTATGTTTTTCTAAAAATGAATCCTATATTGTATATTAATATACATTTTTTTTTTGAAAAAAAGTGTATTCTTTTTTTTTATATTTCACTCAGGAGCGCTCCCGGTGCGCGTACCGGTCTGCGCCCCGGTGCGCGTACCGGGACGCGTCCCGTCAGCGCACCAACAAAAAAAAAGAAAAAAAAAAGGAGAGAGCATGAGGAATGGGGAAAAAAGAGAGTGGTGTGAAGAGAAAGAGAGCTAGAGAGAGAAACACAGAGGGACTGTGTAATAGATAGTAAAACAGAGAAAAGGTACAAGAGGAAGTAACTGAGAAAAGGAAAATTAATAAGGGAGCAAAAGAAGAGAAGAAAGAGGAAGAAAACTAAAGCAGATGTTCTAGGAGAATGTGAATGGGTGATGACAGTAAAAGGAAGGAGAGTAAAGTATGAGGAATGAAAGGTAGTGACGGAACCAGAGAAAAGGAACAATGGAAAGGGGCGACCATTCGGTCCCCCCGAACGTATGGCGGAGTACCACGATCCCCCCGGGAAGCCATCTTGGGCGGGAGGCGAGCCTCGGCTGGTATGCCCGAAGCGGCGTAGCCGGGGCGCGCTTTTTCCCGCCCTGGAGTGGGCTGGCCTAGACACTGACGCAGCCGGCCACGCCCTTTGGGGCAGGCAGGGGCGGGTTTACGCCCACCCTGAAGACGGATAAAAGGAGCAACAAGCCAAGAAAGCATCCTCTTGTTCCTGTGCTCTGAAGCTGCACCTCCTCGCTGCACGTGAGCTCGAGACGGAACGAAGAGCCAATTTTGAGCGTGGTAATCTTTCTTTTTTGTCTTACAGATACTCTGTCTGAGAATGCCCAAGAAAGTCGGAAAGCGAGTTACTACCGATCAGATGCTCAGTATGCTCATGAAAGAAGTAACCGATCTGAAGAAGCAGATGGCGGCTAAAGACGGGGAAGGGGGACCGAAACGACCTTTGTCGGGAGCAGCTCCCGGAGGAAAAGGCAAGAGGTCCAGAAGGGGGGCATCTGGGGGGGACACCCCGGTTCCCGATACCCCACTTGAAGAGCCAACTCCAGTGCCGAGGGAGGGGAATCCGATTCCCGTGGTGGTCACTCCTGTATCCGGGGAGGATATGCCTCCTGAGTTAGCAGCACAATTGGCAGCGTGGTTGGGGAAAGATAGCGAGGGCGCCACGGCTGACGACGCACGGGTGTTAATGAAACAACTGCGTGAAACTAGGGAGGCGGTGAAGGCACCATCGCCAGTTACCCCGCTGCCTCCGGCGGTGGAAAAAGCGACAGGATCAGGTCCAGCGGCAGATGCAGCTTCTGGTTCAGGTAAGCGGCCATTGCCGATTGCGAGGGAGGGGTCTGCACCTTCACGAAGGGAAAAGGTGGGTCAGCATGTTCCTCTGGCAATTAAGGAAAAGATGTGGGCAGATGAGTATGTAAACATTTTCTCTTTGCTTACCGACCATTATGAGATGGAGCATGTTAAGAGCCAAAAGGAGCTCATGCATTTTTTTTTTTTTTTTAAATATATTTTTATTGCAGGAATCAGTAGATCATTACAGTAGCGACCAGCATTGTATCATAAGCAACATTAACAGTATAAAGCCCTCTGGCCCCCCACCGTACAGTCCGTACACAGCCAACGGCCCACAACCCTGGGGTCGGGCGGCGAAATGCAATGGGGGTCAGTAGGATGCTGGAGCTGGTCCGGATAATGCACTGTCCGTCATCTGCTTTTCCAAACAAATCTAAAACCCCCAAAATAAACCCCTCCCCCATAAATGTCTACTAACTAAGAGAACCCCCCCCCCCACCACCAGCGCCAGGGAGCTAACAACATAGGATTCTGCTATTGGACCCACGGGGAAGGCAATAGGACTGTCAGTACTAACGTTCATCGGGACTCGGGGTGAGTCGCTTCTTCACTTTCAGAGTCGCTGGGGGCACAATAATCCCTGAGGGCCTGCACCAACATTTCCCACTCCAACGCGGCCTCCTGCGCCTTCTCATTACCCTGCCTCCAAGCCAGCTGATATCTCAACGCGCTCTCTCCCGCCGCCCACTTCAAAAGCTCACTGTGCCATCTGCTGCCTGCCGGACCAGCTCGTGCCTTCCAGTTCCTGGTCACCTCTCGTTTAGCAAGGAGGAGCCCTAGGTCGATAAATTTACTAGAGATTTTATTCCTGGGGGTATGGGGGAACCAGTGTAGGAGCCCCACCGCCGCATCCAATGATAAGAGTCTCCCTGTCACCTCCTCCAGGGTCGTCGCTACCTCCTGCCAGTAGGACGTCAGTCCTGGACAGGCCCACAACATGTGTAGGAGGTCCGCCTCTTGAGCCGGGCATGTAGGGCATTCCGCCGAAGCCGTGGCAAAATATCGCCTGATTTTCACCGGGGTCAGGTACGCTCTATGGAGAACATAATAGTGGACCAGTTGGAAACGGGCGTTACGTGTGCCCTTCCAGGCTCGCCTCACCAACTGGGACCAGGTCGTCTCCGGGATCTCCCTACCAATGTCCTCCTCCCAGCGAGTCTTCAAAGTGGTGAGAGGAGCCAATCCCTCGGTAATCAACCTGCCGTAGAGGCAAGTGACCGCCTTCACCGTGCCCGCCGACATCATTACGTACTGGCACACCTGAGATAAGTGGGGTTCCTCCTGCCCGTTCCTCCAGTGTGCCTGGATCGCTCGCGCAATGGCCGAGTGCAGCAGAAAGTCACCCCGGGAGATCCCGAAGCGGTCAATGAGATCCTGAAAGGACAAGAGCGCTCCGTCCTCGTATAGATCACCAACGAGCTGTAAACCGGAATCCTCCCAGGCCGCCAAACGTGACCAATCCCCTCCGTGGGGGAGGGCCGTCAGCATCCCCAACGGTATTTCAGGCGCATATGGTGTTCTCCGGTGGCCTCGGGCGTGGGCCCGATTCCAACACAGGCGGATAGTCCGCTCCTCCATCGACAAGTCCCGCAGGACTAAACGTTGTCGCGGCGCTATAAAGGAGAGAACATGCCTGGCCATACCCGTTCCCCTTCTGTCTTCCGGGCCCCGGAACTCCCTGGCGATCTCCTGGGTGAAGGTTTGGAGATGCGCCGCCAGATAATACTTCTCAAAGCCCGGCACAGCGAGCCCCCCCTCGTCCTTCGGCATCATCAAGGTGTTGAGGGCCACCCGCCGTCGGCCCGTTCCCCAGAGGAATCCGACTACCATAGAGCGTAACCGACGAAACGTGGCCGGTGGGACCCAGATCGGTAAAGTCCGGAAGTAATATAATAACCGGGGAAGCGCCACCATTTTGAGCAGAGCAATACGTCCCGCCACCGAAAGCGGCAGCGTGGCCCAAAAGTCCATGCAACCTCGGAGTGCTCGAATGCAGCGGGCAATGTTCCCATCTAGGAGGTCGGGTTGGTCGTGGTAAACGAATACCCCAAGGTACTTAAAGCAGTCGGGCTCCCATCTAATCTCCCTACTTAGCGCAGGGGCGGGGGTACCCCTGCGTACCGGAAAGAGACAGGTCTTAGACCAATTCACTCGGAGGCCCGAAACCACTCCGAACTCCGTGAGCACCAACTCCGCTCCACGTAAAGCGTCGATCGGGTCCTCTAGGAAGAGCAACAGGTCGTCCGCATATAGCGAGACATAATGCGGGCCCGCCGACGTCCACAAGCCCGTATAGTGGGCTCCCGAGCGAAGGTGCAGCGCCAGTGGCTCCACCGCCAGCGCAAAGAGGAGTGGGGACAATGAGCACCCTTGCCGCGTGCCTCGTTCTACCGGATACCGCGATGAAATCAATGGGCCCGCTCGGACCCTGGCCGAAGCGGAGGCATAAAGAACCGCGGTCCATCTAACAAATCCCTCCCGAGGCCGAATCTCCGTAACACCGTGCAGAGGTAGTCCCACTCCAGGCTATCAAAAGCCTTCTCCAGGTCCACCGACAAGACTACCGGGGACGGGGCATCCACAAATGGTTCCCCTAGCAAACGGAACAACCTACGAATATTCATAGTCGTGTTCCGCCGTGGGATGAAACCGGCCTGGTCCTCATGCACCAGGGAACTCATGTGTCCCAGCAGCCTCGAGGCCAAGATGCTGCTCAGTATTTTGTAGTCTACTGTCAACATCGATAGGGGACGGTAGGATCCCGGGTCGGATGAGTCTCGGCCCGGTTTGAGGAGAGGAACCACCAACGCCTCACACATCGAGCTCGGGAGTCGCCCCAGCCTCTTCGCCTCCCTGTAGACCACCAGTAATCGAGGGGCTAGGAGGTCAGCGTAAGCTGCATAAAACTCCACTGGTAGGCCATCTAGGCCCGGGGTCTTGTTTCTCGCCATCCGTTTAATGGCCCCGCGGATCTCCCTTAATTCAATGTCGGATCCCAGGGTTTTCGCCACTTCCTGCTCCACTGTGCGGAGCTCCAGTGGGCGAAGATAATTATCAAGCCGGTCTGGGTCACGTGCGGAGCGACTGCGGTACAAACATTCATAATAATGCCGGAAGCAACTAAGAATCTCCGGTTGGGTGCATACTTCGGTTCCGTCTGCCCCACGCATATTTGTCGTCGTTTGGGACTGGCGCATAGGGTTAGCCAGCCACGCCAACAACGCACTCGACCTGTCTCCCTCCGCAATAGACCGGACCGTATAGGCCTTATAATCAAAACAGCGGAGCCGTTCGACCTCTGCCGCTACCCTTTCCCTCGCCTCCGCCGTTTGTGTTTGCAATTCCGGGTGTCCGGGGCGGCGAACTTCAAGCTCGCGGAGTTCCCGGTCCGCTGTGTCTAAGTCAGCCAGGATGACGCGCCTCATGCCCACCTTCTTAGAGATACAGTAACCCCTCACCACTACCTTAAAAGCGTCCCATTCTAACGCCCTAGTACTCGCGGAGCCGCCGTTGGACGCAAAATAATCCGATATTCTCTCCCCCAGGTCTGCTTTGAAGACACTGTCCTCGAGGATCTCGGGTCGTAATTTCCAGGTGGGCACCGCCGGCGTCCCAGGAAACCAGCGAAGGTCCAGTAGGAGGGGGTTATGGTCCGAGATGGTCCTAGATAAGTACTCCGATCGGACCGCTGCCGAAACCAGTTCGGGCGATCCAAGAAAGCCATCTAGTCTGACATGCAACTCATGGAGTCTCGAGAAATATGAATAATCCCTAGATGCGGGGTGATGCGCCCTCCAAATGTCCGTCAAACCCCAGCGGGTCTGCCAATCCTGACGACCCTTAGCCGTGCGACGGACCGGGGAATCGGGAAGCGGGGGATGCGAACGGTCTATGTCCACATCAACTACGGAGTTAAAGTCTCCTCCAAGCAGGAGGGGCCCGGCAAAGAAGTCGGCCAACGAGCCCGATAATCTGGAAAGGAAGGCAGTCTGGTCTACATTAGGAGCGTATACACAGCAAACGTTCAGGTCCCTCCCCCCTAGAGTGCCCGAGATGGCCACGAAGCGCCCCTCTGGATCCAACACTGTCCTCGTGACTTGGAAGGGGACCCCTGCTCTGATCCATATTAGCGCCCCCCTGGCATAAGCGGAGTACGACGTGGAAAAGACCTGCCCCCGCCATCTACGCTGAAGCGCCGCCCCTTCCGCCTTGTTCAGATGAGTTTCCTGCAGCAGCGCCATTTGCACTCCCCTACGCACTAAGTAAGCGTGGACCTTGTGGCGCCTGGACATAGTGTGAAGCCCCCTTACGTTCCAAGTAACACATTTCAAGTTAGCAACATCAGCCATTGTCCCAGATTGTTCTTGCACAGTCCCCCCATCCGGGTCTCCACAAAGAAAAGACATCAATCCTCCCAGCGCTGATGGCGGCCATTTTCCCCAACCAAAACCAAACAACCCAAAAACCAGTCAAACCCCTATCCACCCACCCCAGAACAGGACCCAAACTGCACCATCTAGATCCCATCCAAACCTCGTCTGTCAACAACCCAAGAACCCCCACTAATCCTACGGTCGCCACCGTAGGAAGGCCTTATGGGCCAGGTGCGGGCTGGGCGGAGGCAGTGGGCCCTCGTCGCCCAGGCCACCAGGACTATAACAAGCCCCAACCAGTACCAAAACCTTCCGGGGCAAAAGCAGAGGCCCCCAAACCCTCTCTCCCCCTTTGTCAGCAATAAAGGACGGCAACCGCCTCCCCCCTGCCGGGCCCCCACCCAAAACAAGGCAGTATACCCCGTTACCCTTGTCCATCCAAAAGGTCCTCCACCGATTTCGGTGTGATCACCGGTGTATGGGCACTATCGGCCACTGAGTCCTCCGAGTCCGATGGTGCTCCCTCATCACCCGGGTTTTCTTCCTCCTCGATGGTTTCATTCCGTGCTCCCGACAACTCCGACAATACTTCCAGCACTCCCCTCCGCTCCGATGATGTCTCCGCAGTTGAGGGCCCTCCCGTGCGGCCGCGGCGATTCCTGACCCTCTTGGATCGCCGCCTTTGTTCCGGCTCATCTGCCTGTTGGGACGAGGAGCCAAAGCCATCTTTCCCTGTCCTGTAGAGCTCAAGCCAGACACAGACATCCTCCGGGGTGTCGAAGAACTGGGTTTTGTCATCGACAATGATGCGGAGCCTTGCAGGGTATAGGAGTGAATACTGAATGCCCTCGCTCCTGAGCTCGCGCTTAACCGCTAGGAAGGAGAACCGCTTGCGCTGAGTCTCGTAGGTGTAATCCGGGAAGATGTTCACCTGACTGTTCGCTACTTTGAACGGGCCATTGTGCCTGGCGGCATTGAGGATTAAGTCCCTGTCTCGAAAATGCAGCAGCCGCGCTACCACCGGTCTCGGGGTGCGTCCCTGCTGTGGGGGCCGTGCTGGGACTCTGTGGGCCCGTTCCAGAGTGTAGAAGGAGGACAGTCCTTCCGGGACCACCGTGTCTCGGAGCCAGGTCTCCAAGTATGTCACCATGTCACCATCCTCGATCTTTTCCGGCAGGCCCACCACTCGGATGTTGTTCCTCCTGTTGCGGCCTTCCGCATCCTCCGCCCTCTGTTCCAGGGTCGCAATTCGGGATAGGGCGTCCTTCATCGTCGCAGCCAAGGTTCACTGCGCCGGCTCCAAGGTTTCCACCTTGCTCTCCACCCCCTTGACCCGGTCTGAAAGTTTGTCATGGTCCGCTCTGAGGAGACCCAGGCTCGTCGCCACCTGAGCAATGTCCTGTTGGAGGGCCGATCTCGTGGTCTCTATCGCCTCTAAGACACGGTCGAACTGTTGCTGCATCGGCGCGCCACCAGAACTTTTTGGGTCCCCCTGCTCCTCCTTGTCCTGGGCTTCAGAGTCCGAGGCGGTCTGGGTGGATCCCTTGGCCCCTCTAGGTTTCCCCATGCTTCCAGGGGCACTCCGTGAGGGTCCCGGAGTAGGCGTCTCCGCGTGCAGGTGTCGACCACGACCTTCCCGGGTGCTTGTCCTCAATTCGGGTATGGGCGACCTCCTTCTCCAGAGCCTGTGGAGATTCCGCCGCTTTGGCTCACGCCACCGCCACGGCGTCCGAGGGCACCGATGAGGGGGCGGAGACAGCCGTCGCCGAGTCGGGCAGACCCGCTCACCCACTATAGCCCCGGGGTGAGGGCCACCAACTCCCTCGGATGATTTGCGGCGCCAGAGTGTCGCGCCTCCCATGTAGGTGGACTGGCCAGGAAGACGTAGCTAGTTGCGGAGTCGCGAGGCGGGCCACCGCTCGGATCACAGGGCGTCCGCTCCCGGTGCCCTCCACTGCGTGGGCACCCGCCCGGCCGTCCAACCGAGTGCAAATCCGTTGCAAAAGGTCCAATCCAATAAATGTCCAATGCCCAGAACAGCCGGGGATGGCGAAGCCGGGCGCCAGTCGCTGCCCGCGGCTCTTCTCCAAGTCAGTAGGTCCTCACAGGGGGACAAAGGAGTCCGGGCGCCATGTTGGGCCGCACTCCGCAACTCCGCAAACTTCGGTTTTACTCCGGAGCAACCCTCGTCCGATCTCCACCAGGGGCCCCGGCAGGTCTCCGTCGGCACGCTCAGCAGAATGCGGGGTCTGGGGTGCCCCGCAGCCTCCGATTTTCAGGATAATCCCGGGCTTAGTCCCGGAGCCGAGCTCTCAGGCGACCATCGCCATCGGCGCCCAAGCCACGCCCCCCCAAAAGGAGCTCATGCATCCGAGTGTTTGGCGCGCAAAAATGGCCGCCTTTAAGGTTGACGAAAACATTGGCACTTGGGGCAGGGCATGGGGAATCTTTACCGCCATCATGGGCGAACGTAGGCCCGAGTTACTGACCGAATTGCCTATTTATCAGTCACGGATCATGGAGTATTATGGATCATATGGGGGCAATCAGTGGTTCTGTTACGATAATATTTTTAGAAAAGCGAAAGAGCACGACAAAGACTTGACTTGGGATTGTTACGACTCTGTTTCATGGTCAAAAATGGAGAGTACAGGTATGTTGAAGGTACCATTGGTAGGGAGTAGCAGGGGTGAATCCTCCCGGCAATATGCTGGGACACCCTTTCGATCGGGCACAGGTTACGACTACCACTCGAAGCCGAACGGCAACGCAGGTAAAAGGGGGGTTTGTTGGAATTTTAACAGGGGTAAATGTACGAGGCCCCAGGGGTCATGCAAGTTTAGACACGAATGTGGAGGGTGTGGGCAGCCATCCCATCCTGAGTCCATGTGCAGAGCCAAAACGGGTGATAACGGTGGTAGGGGAAGCGCCAAACAGGTCGGAAATGGTCCGAGGGGCGCCTTTACCTACTCCGATTGATTCCATGGCAATGATTCCTTGGCTCAACGAATACCCGGATCATGCTTCCGCTGGGGTGTTGCGGAACGGGTTTTCATATGGTTTCCGCATCCCAGTGGGGGATTTTCAGGGTGTAGCAAAATGTAAGAACCAACTGTCGGTCCTGCAACATACGACCGTGGTACAGGAAAAGATTGGGAAGGAGGTTACTCGAGGTCGAGTCGCCGGTCCATTTGATGTGCCACCATGTGCTAACTTTGTTTGTTCCCCTTTGGGGGTGGTCCCCAAGAAGGACCCGGGTGAGTTTCGGCTGATACATAATTTATCAGCCCCACGTGGTCTGTCCGTGAATGATGCGATAGACCCGGAAGTGTGTTCGGTGCGGTACGCATCTTTTGATGAGGCCATTGCCATGTTGAATCGCCTAGGGCCCGGTGCGCTGATGGCAAAATCTGATATTGAGTCAGCGTTCCGGTTGCTCCCGGTACACCCAGACGATCAGCGTCTCCTTGGTTTTATGTTTCAGGGTCACTATTACATGGATAGATGTATGCCAATGGGATGCTCTATATCTTGTGCCTATTTTGAAAAGTTCAGTTGTTTTCTGCAATGGGTCTTCACAAAGAAGACGGGTTTTCAACATGTTATGCATTATCTCGATGACTTTTTGATCCTGGGGGCAGCCGGGGATCCAGAATGTGGACAGGCTTTGAATGAATTTTGTGTCTTAATGAAGCATTTTGGTGTGCCATTGGCACCAGGTAAGACTGTGGGTCCCTCGACTTGCCTCGAGTTCCTAGGGATCGAGCTCGACTCAGCGGAAGGTTGTTTTCGATTACCAAGAGAAAAGGTGTTAAGATTCAGGGCATCCCTGGAAACGTGTATTAGGGAGTCTAAGGTCAAACTGCATCAATTACAACAATTGGTGGGCCAGCTGAATTTTACCCTGAGGGTAATGCCGATGGCCCGCCCCTTTTCCCGCTCGATCGCTCAGGCCATGGTCGGCCTGAAGGAGGGTCATCATCGCACGAGGCTATCGGCAGAGGTTCGCCAGGACATGCGCATTTGGTTGGCATTTCTGGCGGAGTTCAATGGTCGAATCGCCTGGAATAAACCGGCGGTGTCCTCCGAAGAACTGGGGCTGTGGACAGATTCGGCTGGGAGCATTGGTTTTGGTGCCATATTCGGCACACAATGGTCGGCTCAAAAATGGCCGTTATCGTTTTCGTATGAAGGCCTTCTGGGGTTTTCTGCCCACAGCGGACCCGGTGGCGGCACCCTTTCCCGAAGCTCTCTGGTCTCTCGGTGCCCCGAACTACAGAACCTCGTGGGAGAGAGTTTAGCACCCAGGACGAGGAAGGCATATGAAGGGGTGTTCCGATCCTATTGGGCCTTTTTGGGGACTGCTAGGGGAGAGCTTTGGGGCCAGGAAGAGCTAGTGGTAAATTTTCTGCTGTCCTTACATCAGGCAGGCAAATCAGTGGCTACGGCCCAGAGGCATCGGGCCGCCATTTCCTTTATGGCAAGGGCTCATGGGATCCAGGACCCGACTGCGTCTTTCGTTGTGCAAAAAGCGCTACGTGGGTGGCAACGCCTTGAGGGTCGCAGAGTAGATGAAAGGCGCCCGATAGGTCTGGATAGGTTGGCTCTGTTGTTATCTGTACTTCCTGCAACGTGTTCATCCCAGTATGAAACAGTGTTATTCCGAGCCGCTTTTGTTCTAGCATTCCATGGGGCTATGCGGGTAAGCGAACTAGTGGCAAAGAACAAGCAGGATACCATGGGGGGACTGTGCCGAGAGCACGTTCAGGTCAGGGGGGAGACAATGACTGTCTCGTTTGTCAGGTCCAAGACCGGTCAGGGTGCGATTGGGGACGGCATAATCATACAAAGGATTCCCGGGTCTTCCATGTGCCCTGTGGTGTGCGTAGAGGAATATTTAACGCAAAGGGTGGCATCATGGGGGGGGACCTTGTTGAGACACGCTGACGCCACCCCACTGACGAGGTTTCAGTTTCAGCGGGTGCTTGCGATGTCAATTTCGGCCGCGGGCTTGAACCCCGGCGAGTTTGGGACCCATTCCTTTCGGATAGGGGCTGCTACAGAGGCTACAGCCAGGGGTCTGAATGTTGAACAAGTAAAACGTGTGGGGCGTTGGTCCTCAAACTGTTATAAGAGGTATGTGCGGTTGCACATGTTGTGAAGCTGTAATGATGTACTCACGCTTCTTGTTTTTGTTTGGTTTTCAGTTGCGCAAGCCTACGAGGCGGGGCGGACTGTGCAGTCGACCCGACACCGGGAGGCCAGCGGTCAGACATCATCGGCTGTGAAAAAGGAGGTGTGGGTCGTGGGCCACTCATACTTGAGGCGTGCCGCGGACGTATTCAAAGCAGGTGACATGATTCACGTGGCTGGGGAATACGGGTACAGTGTGTCCTTCTACGGAAAGGGCGGGCTCTGTATTGACCAGTTTCGATCATTTTTTGAGGGTTTGTTAGGGCGGACGAGGTCACCGCCGTCTGTAGTCATAGTACATCTTGGGGGCAATGATTTGGTGACCACTGGTAGACGACTTCTTCTGGAGGCAATGCTGTCCACGGTAAGTTGGTTGGCAAGAAGAGTTCCAGGGTGCACAATTGCATGGTCCCATATGATCCCACGGAAAGTGTGGCGGGGGGCTATTTCGGTTTCTGCTCTGAATCATTCAGTAAGGAAAATTAATAATAAAGTGAGTAGATTGTTCCGTTCAAGTACACTGCATTCTATTTCGCATGGTTGTATTAAAGGGGACAGTATGTATCTGGGGGATGGTGTTCATTTGTCCCGGATGGGGAACGAATTACTCATAGGAGACCTGGTAGCTTGGCTAAATACTTTATGACATGACCTTTAGGCAGGAGTGTTGTGGGGGGTCCGGATAGCCGGTCAACTATCCGGCCTGTGGCGGTAAGGTCATGATCGGTGAGCAGTAATTGGAAGATCCCTATGGGTGGGCGTCACCCATTACGGATGGGAGCGCTCGAGGGAGGTGGCCATTGGCCCCTCAACGGGGAGGTGGTCCCTTCTAAGGATGGGCCGCTGAAAGGAAAGGAAAGGCGGTCAAGGCCCCTTCCTGGGTAGGAGGGGCTACAGCCCCCTCCTGGGGAATTTCCCGGGGCCAGGACATCTGCGACAGCAGATGTGGTAAGTTGTGTGGGGTTTGGGAGGGGGTCTACGCTACCTTCTAGATACCTCACACGAGTCCTCGGACGACCTTTAAATGGCGTCGAGTTTATTGGGGCCCCCGTCAAGTCAAGGGAAATTGGTAAATGCACTTGAGGTACACCTCTGTGCGGTCGCCCCTCACAAGTGAGGGGGATATGTCTGGTTTAGGGATCTTGACACCGGTTACGACCTTGCCGTTGGCCCTTAAACGTTAGGATGTACAATTTCAAGTTAAACGTTTTGTAGGATGTTAGTTCGGCTAGGAGAACCTTTGTATTAGAGAATATGTTAAGGTTAGCCAAACATCGCAATGTGGAAATGAAATTGTACATTAATATGAAACTGTTATTTTAATGTTTTATTTTTGTTTCATATTTTAATAAATACGGCCGGGAGGGTCACTCCCTCCCGTCTTCCAAAAAGTTCAGAACCGTTTCCGGTTTCCCATTCTTGGGGATTGTGTTGAGAGGGGGTGGCGGGTATCTCAGCCATATGGTGACGGAGGGAAAGAAAAAAGCAGTGAGTGTAAGTAAAGAGGAGTGAAAGAGGGTGGATAAAAGTGAATAAGGGTAAGAAATGGGGAGTGACAAAAAGAAGGATCAGAGAGAGTAAAGGAAGGAGTGTCAGAAAGGGACTAAGTGAAGCAGAAAAAAAGGAAAGAGAGGGAGTGTGGGTGAGCAGGGACACTGAAAGAAGTTGAATGTGGTAGGAAATTAAGGAAAAGAGAAGTAAATATTGAGGATAAGAATAAGTGAGGGAAGCAGAGTAAGAAAACAGGGGTGAGGTAGGGTGACAGAAAAGTAGTGAGGTTAAAACAAAGGGTGATGATAAATTACATTTTGTAGTCACACTTACCATATAATTAATGAAAATGTACTTGCATCTTTAAACTACACTTTGTATCTGTGAAAGACAAAAGAAAAAACAAGTTATAATTAGTAAAATATATATTTTAAAATAGAAGAAACAGGTCAAGAGGTAAAAAATCTAAAAAAGTTTACTAAGAAATAAAGCAATAGTGAAGGATACAAAAACAGAAATAAAGTAATGTAGAAAGAGAAAAAAGAGGGAAAAAGAAATAGAAAGAAAACAAATTACTGAAGATAAGTAAGACACTAAAAGAATGCGAGATACCAAAACGAAATCAGGAAAGATAAGAAAGTAAAAGGAAAATGAGTGAAAAGGAGAGGAGTCTAAATGAGGAACTATTAATAAGAAAGAGGAATAGAAGATGACTGAGAGTGAGTGAAGGGGAGTCACAGAGTGAAGGGATGAAGGGAATGAGGTTAATATAGAACGATGCAGGAAAAAGGAGTGAGAGAGTAAGTACACAGAAAACAAAGGGAAGGACTGAGTGAACTGCAGTATAATGAGTGAGAAAGGAAAAAGAGTAAAGGAGCAAAAGAAAGAAAGAGAGGGGAAGAAAACTAAAGCAGTGGTACTGAGAGAATGTGAGAAAGATAAAAAGTGGTGGAAGGGAGAGAGGAAATGCAGACAGTTCAAATTGGATTGAGGAGTTGTGAATGAAGTGGAGTAAAGGAACAGCGATGAAACAAAGTTAAAAAATGCAGTGTAAATGAGTAAAGAGAGCTAAATAATGGTGGAAAAAGGAAAATTAGTGTGAGATAATGGGAATACAATATAAATTACACAATGCAAACTATAGAATAACTTCTGCAATATGTTACATTGTTTATTTTTGCTGTTCTCAGAATTTATTGAATTTCACTTAAATTAGTGAGTTCAAACTCTTCATCATATAACAGCGGGAAAAAAAGACACAATCTAAAAGATTGTGTTTAAAAAAAAACATAAAAACTTACAACTCATATATGTACACTAATCTTTGATTCACTTACTTTTCCGTGAGGCCAAATAGAAGATAGTGAAGGTCCTTTTGGTGGAAAAAAAGTCTGCTGTTGTCTATAACTTCCATTTCATCAACTTCCTATGAAAAAAGATCTAAGAACATCATACCTTACACTTTCCTTACGGCCAAATCGTGTCAGATATATGAGTATTGTTTACTATGAGATCCACTTACAGTACCTATATGAGATAAATAATTTTAAACATTAGATTAACTAACTAACTAACTTTTATTAACTATTCCCGTCTTCAAAGGCCAATTCCCTTTACTAAAACTTTGGTTTTAAAAACACTAGGTAAGAATTTTTAAAGTCATAAGGCAAACGTTGTTTATAAGTCAAATGAGAATCATTGCAGTAACTCCAACCTTTTTTACATTTTAAGTAGCATGTATAATGTCCTGATGTTGTCGAAGGACCGTCATGATAAATAATAGCTTCAGTTGTAAAGATTCTTCCTGAAATTGATAACTGAGAAGCCACAAATTTTTTGATACAAGTTGTCAATTTAGTTCCATCAGGTCTACATCTTTGGAAAACTAAAATGATATTCTGACCATAACTTTGTATAAAAATAGTGGATAGCATTGGACACTTACATTGGGTACACACCATATTATGATCTGCTGCTTTAACTAGATTTTTAAATGACACTGATTTACAGTCTGGTAAAGTCAAATATATAAATCTTTCAGTGTCTATTCTAGTATTACTTGATGAACTACAATTGTGGCAGTCATGCTGCCATTGATAAGAAAGGCTGAAAAGATTAACTACATCTACACCTTCATCTTCCAAAACACCAAACATATACATTAAAAATTCCTGACAATCCTGCTGAATAGTCTGTGAAAAATTATCTTGACCCGAACAAATATCTAAAATATTTTGAATTTCTGTTACACTTTCTATTTTTGCTCTATCACTGCTACATTTCTCAAACACAGAATTCAATAAACTACACAATCTTTGATCCCGATTTTCAACAATCTGTTCTTGTAAAGTTTGAAGAAAAAAAACAACATTAACCACTACATTAGCATAGCAGTTGACACCAGAACTATTTTCAAACTGAAATCCAACAACATTTTCATCACAATCCTTTTTCTTTCTGTTTTGAATTACAGTTTCATCTACTTTTTGTCTTTTTGCTACTACCTCACTGCAATTATTTTCATTTCTTCTTTTTCGGCCTACCACACGTTTTTCAAACAGAGGATATTGAGGCAAATGTGGAGCATACTCTCTTCTTAACCTATTGTATTCTTTAACACAATCTAGATCTGCACACATCTTTGTCTCATCACACTCAATCAAGTACAATCCTGATAAAGTTCTGACTCGGGATAATGCCACATATGCCATAACCTCTTTAAACACAGATCTTCCAATGTTCACCAAAGCACTATCTACACTTAAACCTTGAGATTTATGAATTGTTACTGCATATGCCAAACAAACAGGAAACTGTTTTCGGCGAACATATAAGTCTTTTACAAGTAAAAATCTAGCAGAACAACGACTGATTTGCTGTACTTGCTCAATACCATCACATTTTATTTTTAAAAATTCAATTCCATCTCTATTTCTATAATTCACAAAATCAACAACATAACCCATTGCTCCATTTACCATACCTCTTTCAACATTTAAATTTCTTCTCAAAATGATACGACAATTTCAACACACATTCAGAGTCTTTTCAAAACCAGCTGTTTTAGAAATACTTTTCTCTAATGAATCCAATTTTGTTTTCAAATTTTCTGACAAAACAATTGTTGCACCCATATGCTCTATTTTATCTATTGTTTCCAGTTTCACAATCTCTTCATTTTCAAACTTTAACAATTTGTTGTTGAAGATGGAACATTCTTGCAGAGTTGGCATCAAACATATCCCAGATTTCTTCTCAGTCATTTTTTAAAAAATATTCTCTGGCAGAATGTTTTCCTTTGGATACAAATTTGAAATTAATCGAGCATGTAAAGCTTCTTTCCCAAGCTCACTTACTTTCCCAATTCTTACATCTTGTAGAATATTTTTATAATCTTCATCCTTTGCCTGTCGCATATTTTGAAGCAGTTCAGCATATTTAAAATGTAACCATATATTAACGTTTCCAATGCTTCCAAGGGACTTCCTGGTATCTTCATGCGTGAGCATTTTAAACACTGGTTGTCCTTTCACTAGAGTCAACTGCAATAGATCTCCAAAAACAATAATGTGTGTTCCTCCAAATAACACATCATACTCTGTTCTAAGAATTTCTTGCATTCTCAAATGCACAAAAGCAAGCATTAGATTTGAGACCATGCTTACTTCATCAATGATAAGAAGTTTAATTTTCTTCAAGACTCTTGAAACTTCAGAACACGTATCTCCAGATAACTTGTTGTAATGCAATTTATTATCATGCTCAACTGGCAGCATCAGTAAACAATGTAGAGTAATCCCTTTAATGTTATGTGCTGCCAGACCAGTTGGAGCAGTTACAACACAAGACAGCGGTGAATCAGTCCTTTTCTGCAGATAAGTTGAAATGGCTTTAATCAGAAAACTTTTTCCTGTCCCCGCTTCTCTACTTACGTACAGTCGGACAGGCTCAAATGATGTACATGAGCACTCTTTTTTCTCATGTCTGAATCCATGTTCAATCTGTTCTGTGACTTCATCATATATCTTTTTCTGCTCAACGTTTAGTTGCTTTACAAAATCTTCTAAGTTAACTCCATCCTCTTGAGCTTGTTCCATAGCTCTTTCCACCTCATCCTTGGCAGTTGCAGCTTCATTTTGAATAATTGTTCCTCCTAGTGGATCCTGACTCAATGAAGTAGAACTCTTACTGTCTTGAGAACTGTCTCTAGCAATCTCTTCAGCAATTGTGGTTTCTTGCTCTATTTCTTCGTTCAACATTTGCAGATAATTTAGAAAAATAGGACATTCAATGGTATCCTTAGTTGCATTAAAAGAGTCTTCATAACAGAGAAAATCTCCAAGTAGTTCCTCTTCTGTACGCCATGGCTTAAAGAGTTGCAAAAGAGCTAAATAGTAAAATTCTCTTTTGTCTGGAGCTTCGCAACTCAATTTTCGATGATTAATCAAATGGCCTTTTCTCTGCTTCACTAGACATCCTTCATACCCAATGACAGCATATTTTCCATTATTGATATCTTCTGTGATGTTCCTCTTATAACTGTAGTTTTGCAGAACTTCATACAAACAAGTGTTCTCAAGGTGAGTACTTCTATTTGGATAGTATGTATCCAACATGTTTGTCTTCAAACTATCTGTACTGTTTGGTTCTTTCTCCGCCAAATATTCAATTTCTTGTACAGATTTCAAAACTCGGTTTCGTGTTGCAGCAAGACCTAGACTCACTAAAATGATTGTTCTTGAATTGGCATAGAGACTTGCTGATGATAACCGATCAGAACATTCATATGTTCCAATTTCTCAATGCGACAACATCTTCAGACTGAAACTGTATAATTTCTTGCTTAGACTCTTTTCATGTGAAATGTCCTCCCACATTTCCTTCAGTTCTGTCTTTTCTTTTTTTGTGATGTAAGATGTCACATATCAAGCCACAGCAATAGAGTTGTCAGCAACAAACTGAATATCCATGTTAGCATTCCACATGGACAAATTCACTGGGTTGTAGTCGTTGATGTACTTGGACTCTTCGTTTCTTTTTAAATTATATGTATTTTTGGGAGATTTCCTGGTCACAGTATGTCGTAGAGATGACATCAAATTATTTACTCTTCCCTTAGAAATTACTGGTCGTGGAAACGCAAAACGACATTTCGTGTAGTACTTCTCCTTGTTTTTAAATTTTCGACGACAGTACTTTCCACAACGATGAGATTGAAAACGTAAAACTTGTTATCTTAAACTGTTTTATTCAGTAGTTTTTGGAACAGCACATGTTGAATACTCTTCAATGAAACTCATCACTGTTTCATCCGAATCTAATCCAAATTTGGGTGCATCTTTAATCCATAACAACATATGTATATGAGGAGCACCTCTCGCTTGATATTCCTTCCTCCAAAAGAAAACCAAAACCTCTCAAAGGGGAGGATTTTTTTTGTTGGTAATAAAAGACATCATAGCTTCAAATCTATGATTAAAACAGGCGTCTCCAACCAGTAGCTCGGGAGCTACTGGTAGCTCACCAGCACCCTCAAAGTAGCTCTCAGAGGAAAAGCCAAAACAATCTGATCTCAGGGTTTCTATGTATATTAAAGAAGGCAGCACTGCTTGTTTCATTACCCGTAAGAGTTACAGACAGCCAAACCAATGGAAGGACCTCTTGATAACACTCAAACACACACTCTGTTGGCCTATCAATCAGGGATTTATAGAGTGCACTACTTACTTGTGAGGGTCTCAAAGCGCTGGGGGGGGGGGCATTTGGGCAGCTCCATTCTTTCAAAAAGCCAGGTCTTGAGGCTCTTCCTGAATGCTTTCAGTGTGGCGCTTCGTCTGATGCTGAGGGGCAGTTTGTTCCAGGTCTTGGCTGTGATGTAGGAGAAGGATCTGCCTCCTGTTCTGCCTCTGTGGATGCGGGTAATTTCGGCCAAGGCCTGGTCAGCAGAGCTCAGGTTTCTCTTGGAGGCATAGAAGAAGATTCTTTCATTGAGGTATTGAGGTCCAATGTTGTGAAGGGCTTTGTAAGTGTGTGTAAGCTGCTTGAAGGTCACTCTTTTTTTGAAGGGGAGCCAGTGGAGGTCCAGTAGTATCTGGGTGATGTGGTCTTCTCGTGGATGCTGAGGACGAGTCTGGCTGCAGTGTTTTGGACAGTCTGGAGTTTGTGGAGCAGAGATTTGTTGATTCCGGCAAAGAGGGCATTCCTGTAGTCCAGCCTGCTGGTGATGAGTGCATGCGTGATGGTCTTCCTGGATTCAGGAGGAATCCATTTAAAGGTCCTGCGAAGTATGGGGAGGGTGTTGAATTATGTGGAGGCTACGGTGGTGGGTCTGTCACATAAACCATCTTTATCCACTTTAAATCTACCTAAGAAGGAGATTGGCCATGTTATATGCCCTGCTCTATCAGTCACACCGTGTGTGACATCAAAGAATAGTGGGAGCAGTAACCAGGGCTGACCCACCAAAGTGTGTGACTGCAAGAACTAGAGTGAAAATCTGTTAGATTGGAGCATGATCAACCAATGAGCTGAGGGAAGAGAGGATGCATGCAGGGCAGAGAAAATTAGAAGCATCATAATCATTTGTGTGTGGCTGTGTGACATTGTGTCCTTCCCTAATAAACAGTGTTGGTTCCTTAAAGCTATTCCTAGTGTCAAGGGCTGCCAAACATGTATGCTGGTCCCCATCATAAGAGTATTAACTCTGACGCAATTGTGCTCATTCATGGTATAATTGTGCCATTGCCATAATATTACATCCTTGACTATTTTGGGCATACAAGTCTAGTAATTACTTATTTGCATAGTGTAATATTAATACAAAACATCAGCATTTTACAGTGATAAAATATGCTAGTAGCTCGGCAGGACTTTCCTTGAGCAGAATTAGCTCTCACTACAGAAAAGGTTGGAGACCCCTGGATTAAAATATCTGCAAACATTCACTGGATCCAAAGAACACAGTTCTCCAGGTGTTTTTAATTCTATATTTTGTATGTTTCCATTTGCCTCTCGTAGAAATTGAAGTAAGTCGTCCCATGCATACTCAGCACAGCTAAGAGTGAGGAACCAGGTAGGAGTTCCTAAGTTTCTTAGCATACATTTCAATTCCCCATGACGACGGAACCAATACTCATTTGTTCCACGCTGACATGCCATGAGATTGATTAGCTGAGATTCCAAAATACTGTCTTGCAGATTGACTTTCTCCATAAAGTCCCTTGCTGAAACATTTTGCAGATCAGCTCCACTTTTCAATATATGATTAACTGCATAAGAAAGACCAGACAAATCACTTTCATACAGTAGATGAAACAAATACGGAATGCATTGCCGAAACCTTGGATCTTCAGCATATAATCTTAAAGTCCGGTATTCAGCTGCAGGAATTTGAACTGGTCGATCGTCATATCGTCCACCACGACCTGTTGGAAATAACTGTGGAAAACAACGAGATTCCAAACTTTCTTCCCATACACTAATGGGACTTCCTTTTGCTGCTTTCATTTGAAACAAGTCAATTGCATTCCCCATTACTTCTTTGGAATGCAAAGAATGAACAGAATAATGTTCATATATTTCTTCACTTCTAGACAAATCAACTTTTTCAATTTGGCCAACTGAACAATCACTGTATTCTTCTGTAGCTGTTTCCTCTGCTCCAACACTTACATCTTTATAGTACTCATTGTTTTTGACCAAATACAACGTTGCCTTTTTGACTTTCCTAACATCCACTAAATCTTGCCAGATTTTCTTACTCTTTGTCGGAACCCCATTAACTAGAATACCCAGAGGATCCTCTTCTACTCTTTCTACACCAATTGTATCAATATTTTTCTTGACATCTAGAGGCAAATAAACAACTCTTCCCTTTAATCCTCTTTGTAAATCTGTAGGAGGTAATTTCCCTATCTTAGGCTCAATGCGAACAATAGCTTGAAAAGGATGGACACATTGAATCAAAATTGATTCATAAGTATTTAAATCTATCAATTCAGAAGGAATATCTATCAACTGAAGATTATTATGAGCAGCTCTAGCAGGCATTCTATTTTCTTTTAATTTTTTCAAACAATAATTACAAATACGTTGATCAAAACTCAAATCAAAAGAATTCTCCACCAACAAATAACTTACAAAATCCTTCCATTTACTATTATTTTCCAATTCACATTTTGCATATAAATCAACTAACCTAGTCTGAATCTTATAATGAGTCCGTCGACAACACACACAAGTTAAATTAGGCCTTTCACTTGATTTCACCTTAAACCTGGTAATTTCCTCGTCAAACTTTTCTGTACTTGAAATCTGTACATTGTCTTCCACATTACCATCCATTACTATATCCATTTCTACACTGTCCTCTTTGTTCCCAAAATAACAAAACTCAATTTCTTCACAAATAGTCTTCACATCTACCTCAGATCCATGCAAAAGAGCACTGTTTAACTGTTTAAGCTTAAGTGCTAGACTTTTTGCATAATACAACCTTCTCACTAATTTCCTCACCTTATTATGATGCACTGATAACATCCTAAAATGATGAAAAGCACTCTGACATACTTTTCTAGAAAGAAAAGCCAGTGAATGCCCATGCAAACCTGTGTTTTCTCTTACTCTGCAAGGATCTAACTCTTGCAAGATCTTCATTTTTTGATTTAGACTTTTCTTACTATATGTACGTAGGAAATTTCGAAGCAAATCGATTGAATCCTGTCGCACACTACAAATACTACTGAACTTCCATGTGTACACTGGACCCTTAGTACGTCTCCCTAATACTTCATCACTTAACACCTCTTCTGCATCTCTAGACATAAGTTTCTCTTTTTCCATCACACAACCATCTTTCACCTCATATGCTCGACCACTGGTGTCAACTGCATGCACCAAATCATTTTCCTGAAAGTAACTCTCCTCATTAAAAAATGGCTCAGAACTTGAACTATGCATCCATTCTCCAGAAAATACTTCACAAAAATTAGTCCGATTAATAATTATTTTCCATCTACTTTTTGATTTGAAAACATCAATTGCCTTATTAAGTATCCTAATTCTATTGATTACTAAAATAAATATTTTTTTCTTAACTTCAAAAGCCTGATCAACAATCTTCTCTACACTTTTCTTTTTCTTGTAAAAACCAGCTCTCTGTTTACCTTTCTTTTCATTTTTTGGCAAATTTAAAACTACCCTATTGCGAAACATTCATCTACGAATGTCCCTAAATTGATTTAACCTTCTATTGCTATCCATAGTCCTATCTCCTGCTCCAATAGAGACATTTTTTGAGGGCCTCTCCTTCCTTTTAAGATTTGCTCTCTGCTTCTGGATCTTCACATTACTATTAACATTACTTTTTGATCTACATAAATTGTGAAGAAAAGACTTAATTGTCTTACCAGGAGCTTTTCTGGTGTTTTTTGAAGTACTTGTTGTAGAGGATTCTTTTAATTCCTTTGATGATTTTGTTCTTTTACGTATGGTATTTTTTCTATTCCTTTGCCTTGATGGCATTTTTGCTTGCTTTTAAAATGTTGATTTCAATCTATGGTTCTGAAACAATAGCACATTAAAGACCACTATTAGCAAACAACAAAGTAATGACAAAAAGAAAACAATATAAACACTAATTTTCAACATATTAAAGTTTATACCACAGCAACTCAGGGCCTTATTTATGAAGGCCTTGCGCCACCAGTGCGTCCCATGTTAAAAGAGGCGCACAGTACCACAAGACAGTCATAAATAAGGACCAAATGTAAATACCATTGATTTGCCCCAAAATCGTTTTTTGAATAACATTTAAGAAACACTGCGCAGAACCTATGTACAACCACTCAATATCACTTTTGAAACCTCACTGTTTCCCAAAATACAAATCCTCTATCTTGCAAATGTTCATAGCAAGTATTATCAAAAAGCAAAAAAAAAAACAACAGCAAACAAACTCAGGGCCTTATTCATGACATAAAACCAATGAAATTCCCACGTTATAGTTAGTTGGACACACTATAACTTGCGCGTGTAATGCACTGCTGATGACATCACATATTACATCACTCATGACATTGTCAGTGACATCACTCATGACATCACTGATGACACCATCCAGTGAATGTGTGTCTTTCTGAAAAATAAATATGTTTTATATATGTATATGTAAAGCTCGATGGAAGAATAAATGTTTCAATAAGTGTCTTAATGGATGTTTTTTTTAAAAAAAATTGATTGGTTAACTGGCTTATTAAGTGTATCATAGTGAATACATATATTAGCGAGTATTGTTTAAATATTTAAATGTTTGAATCTGTGTTTCACTTTGTGTATAAGTGGCTGCATGGGTTGGTGAGTAGCTACATGTGTGTGTATATGGGTTATTAGATGTTTTTTTAGTATCAGTATAAGTGTCTGTATGTTTTGGTGGGGGTGTTACTTAGCACATACATGCATCAATGAATGACTCACTGTTTGTATGTGTTTTGAAGCAGCATATGTGCCGGACTGTATGTGTGAATGAGTGTGTATATGTATGTGTTAGTAATTGAATGACTGTCTTACTAGTGTCTTTATCAATAACTACATATGTTTTAATCTAGTATATGTGAGTATTGATGTATATAAGTGAGTATATGTGAGAGTGAGAGATTAAAAGAGTTCTTGTTTTAATAAGTATGTGTTTCTATAAGTGATTGTTTAAGAGAGTAAGTATGTGTAAGTTTCCTTAGAAGTAAGGTGGTAGTGTGTGTATAGCTGTATATGCAAAAAAATGGATGTTCAATAGTTTATTTGCATGTGTGAGTATGTGTGTGAGCAACTTTTGGAAGACTGTCGGGTTGTTAACGGATGTATAGGTGTCTCACTACATATGATGAGTGAGTATATGTATGAATAACTATATAGAACTGTTGGTGAATGAGTGGATGTGTATATAAATGGTGGAATTACTGAATTGGTTGTTGTAACTGGTATAGGTAGCTCCACTTTTTTGAAAATGTTAGTTTCTACTTTTGAGTATGTGTTTCAAGGGTTACTTTACAGTGAAAGGAGCTCAGTCACTCTGTCACAAGGATGGTGTCATCAGTGATGTCATGAGTGATGTCACTGACCATGTCATGAGTGATGTAATATGTGATGTCATCAGCAGTGCATTACACGCGCAAGTTATAGTGAGTCCAACTAACTATAACGTGGGAATTTCATTGGTTTTATGTCAGTAAAATTTCCACCTAACTATAACTGGTGTGAAACCTATGGTTTTTTCAGTGAATTTAATAGGTTTTTTAAATGCTAATTCCTAACTATAACTGGTATGAAACCTATGATTTTTTCAGTGAATTTCATATGTTTTTTAAATGCTAATTCCTAACTATAACTGGTGTGAAACCTATGGTTTTTTCAGTGAATTTCATAGGTTTTTTAACTGCTAATTCCTAATTTTTTTCTATGGACTCATCCCTATGTGTTTTTTAGTGAATTTTTATGGGTATTTTTTCGCAAATATCTATAGCTTAGAAAGGTATGTTTTTCTAAAAATGAATCCTATATTGTATATTAATATAAATTTTTTTTTTTAAAAAAAGTGTATTCTTTTTTTTTATATTTCACTCAGGAGCGCTCCCGGTGCACGTACCGGTCTGCGCCCCGGTGCGCGTACCGGGACGCGTCCCGTCAGCGCACCAACAAAAAAAAAGAAAAAAAAAAGGAGAGAGCATGAGGAATGGGGAAAAAAGAGAGTGGTGTGAAGAGAAAGAGAGCTAGAGAGAGAAACACAGAGGGACTGTGTAATAGATAGTAAAACAGAGAAAAGGTACAAGAGGAAGTAACTGAGAAAAGGAAAATAAATAAGGGAGCAAAAGAAGAGAAGAAAGAGGAAGAAAACTAAAGCAGATGTTCTAGGAGAATGTGAATGGGTGATGACAGTAAAAGGAAGGAGAGTAAAGTATGAGGAATGAAAGGTAGTGACGGAACCAGAGAAAAGGAACAATGGTGACGGAGGGAAAGAAAAAAGCAGTGAGTGTAAGTAAAGAGGAGTGAAAGAGGGTGGATAAAAGTGAATAAGGGTAAGACATGGGGAGTGACAAAAAGAAGGATCAGAGAGAGTAAAGGAAGGAGTGTCAGAAAGGGACTAAGTGAAGCAGAAAAAAAGGAAAGAGAGGGAGTGTGGGTGAGCAGGGACACTGAAAGAAGTTGAATGTGGTAGGAAATTAAGGAAAAGAGAAGTAAATATTGAGGATAAGAATAAGTGAGGGAAGCAGAGTAAGAAAACAGGGGTGAGGTAGGGTGACAGAAAAGTAGTGAGGTTAAAACAAAGGGTGATGATAAATTACATTTTGTAGTCACACTTACCATATAATTAATGAAAATGTACTTGCATCTTTAAACTACACTTTGTATCTGTGAAAGACAAAAGAAAAAACAAGTTATAATTAGTAAAATATATATTTTAAAATAGAAGAAACAGGTCAAGAGGTAAAAAATCTAAAAAAGTTTACTAAGAAATAAAGCAATTGTGAAGGATACAAAAACAGAAATAAAGTAATGTAGAAAGAGAAAAAAGAGGGAAAAAGAAATAGAAAGAAAACAAATTACTGAAGATAAGTAAGACACTAAAAGAATGCGAGATACCAAAACGAAATCAGGAAAGATAAGAAAGTAAAAGGAAAATGAGTGAAAAGGAGAGGAGTCTAAATGAGGAATTATTAATAAGAAAGAGGAATAGAAGATGACTGAGAGTGAGTGAAGGGGAGTCACAGAGTGAAGGGATGAAGGGAATGAGGTTAATATAGAACGATGCAGGAAAAAGGAGTGAGAGAGTAAGTACACAGAAAACAAAGGGAAGGACTGAGTGAACTGCAGTATAATGAGTGAGAAAGGAAAAAGAGTAAAGGAGCAAAAGAAAGAAAGAGAGGGGAAGAAAACTAAAGCAGTGGTACTGAGAGAATGTGAGAAAGATAAAAAGTGGTGGAAGGGAGAGAGGAAATGCAGACAGTTCAAATTGGATTGAGGAGTTGTGAATGAAGTGGAGTAAAGGAACAGCGATGAAACAAAGTTAAAAAATGCAGTGTAAATGAGTAAAGAGAGCTAAATAATGGTGGAAAAAGGAAAATTAGTGTGTGATAATGGGAATACAATATAAATTACACAATGCAAACTATAGAATAACTTCTGCAATATGTTACATTGTTTATTTTTGCTGTTCTCAGAATTTATTGAATTTCACTTAAATTAGTGAGTTCAAACTCTTCATCATATAACAGCGGGAAAAAAAGACACAATCTAAAAGATTGTGTTTAAAAAAAAACATAAAAACTTACAACTCATATATGTACACTAATCTTTGATTCACTTACTTTTCCGTGAGGCCAAATAGAAGATAGTGAAGGTCCTTTTGGTGGAAAAAAAGTCTGCTGTTGTCTATAACTTCCATTTCATCAACTTCCTATGAAAAAAGATCTAAGAACATCATACCTTACACTTTCCTTACGGCCAAATCGTGTCAGATATATGAGTATTTTTTACTATGAGATCCACTTACAGTACCTATATGAGATAAATAATTTTAAACATTAGATTAACTAACTAACTAACTTTTATTAACTATTCCCGTCTTCAAAGGCCAATTCCCTTTACTAAAACTTTGGTTTTAAAAACACTAGGTAAGAATTTTTAAAGTCATAAGGCAAACGTTGTTTATAAGTCAAATGAGAATCATTGCAGTAACTCCAACCTTTTTTACATTTTAAGTAGCATGTATAATGTCCTGATGTTGTCGAAGGACCGTCATGATAAATAATAGCTTCAGTTGTAAAGATTCTTCCTGAAATTGATAACTGAGAAGCCACAAAATTTTTGATACAAGTTGTCAATTTAGTTCCATCAGGTCTACATCTTTGGAAAACTAAAATGATATTCAGACCATAACTTTGTATAAAAATAGTGGATAGCATTGGACACTTACATTGGGTACACACCATATTATGATCTGCTGCTTTAACTAGATTTTTAAATGACACTGATTTACAGTCTGGTAAAGTCAAATATATAAATCTTTCAGTGTCTATTCTAGTATTACTTGATGAACTACAATTGTGGCAGTCATGCTGCCATTGATAAGAAAGGCTGAAAAGATTAACTACATCTACACCTTCATCTTCCAAAACACCAAACATATACATTGAAAATTCCTGACAATCCTGCTGAATGTTCTGTGAAAAATTATCTTGACCCGAACAAATATCTAAAATATTTTGAATTTCTGTTACACTTTCTATTTTTGCTCTATCACTGCTACATTTCTCAAACACAGAATTCAATAAACTACACAATCTTTGATCCCGATTTTCAACAATCTGTTCTTGTAAAGTTTGAAGAAAAAAAACAACATTAACCACTACATTAGCATAGCAGTTGACACCAGAACTATTTTCAAACTGAAATCCAACAACATTTTCATCACAATCCTTTTTCTTTCTGTTTTGAATTACAGTTTCATCTACTTTTTGTCTTTTTGCTACTACCTCACTGCAATTATTTTCATTTCTTCTTTTTCGGCCTACCACACGTTTTTCAAACAGAGGATATTGAGGCAAATGTGGAGCATACTCTCTTCTTAACCTATTGTATTCTTTAACACAATCTAGATCTGCACACATCTTTGTCTCATCACACTCAATCAAGTACAATCCTGATAAAGTTCTGACTCAGGATAATGCCACATATGCCATAACCTCTTTAAACACCGATCTTCCAATGTTCACCAAAGCACTATCTACACTTAAACCTTGAGATTTATGAATTGTTACTGCATATGCCAAACAAACAGGAAACTGTTTTCGGCGAACATATAAGTCTTTTACAAGTAAAAATCTAGCAGAACAACGACTGATTTGCTGTACTTGCTCAATACCATCACATTTTATTTTTAAAAATTCAATTCCATCTCTATTTCTATAATTCACAAAATCAACAACATAACCCATTGCTCCATTTACCAGACCTCTTTCAACATTTAAATTCCTTCTCAAAATGATACGACAATTTCAACACACATTCAGAGTCTTTTCAAAACCAGCTGTTTTAGAAATACTTTTCTCTAATGAATCCAATTTTGTTTTCAAATTTTCTGACAAAACAATTGTTGCACCCATATGCTCTATTTTATCTATTGTTTCCAGTTTCACAATCTCTTCATTTTCAAACTTTAACAATTTGTTGTTGAAGATGGAACATTCTTGCAGAGTTGGTATCAAACATATCCCAGATTTCTTCTCAGTCATTTTTTAAAAAATATTCTCTCGCAGAATGTTTTCCTTTGGATACAAATTTGAAATTAATCGAGCATGTAAAGCTTCTTTCCCAAGCTCACTTACTTTCCCAATTCTTACATCTTGTAGAATATTTTTATAATCTTCATCCTTTGCCTGTCGCATATTTTGAAGCAGTTCAGCATATTTAAAATGTAACCATATATTAACGTTTCCAATGCTTCCAAGGGACTTCCTGGTATCTTCATGCGTGAGCATTTTAAACACTGGTTGTCCTTTCACTAGAGTCAACTGCAATAGATCTCCAAAAACAATAATGTGTGTTCCTCCAAATAACACATCATACTCTGTTCTAAGAATTTCTTGCATTCTCAAATGCACAAAAGCAAGCATTAGATTTGAGACCATGCTTACTTCATCAATGATAAGAAGTTTAATTTTCTTCAAGACTCTTGAAACTTCAGAACACGTATCTCCAGATAACTTGTTGTAATGCAATTTATTATCATGCTCAACTGGCAGCATCAGTAAACAATGTAGAGTAATCCCTTTAATGTTATGTGCTGCCAGACCAGTTGGAGCAGTTACAACACAAGACAGCGGTGAATCAGTCCTTTTCTGCAGATAAGTTGAAATGGCTTTAATCAGAAAACTTTTTCCTGTACCCGCTTCTCCACTTACGTACAGTCGGACAGGCTCAAATGATGTACATGAGCACTCTTTTTTCTCATGTCTGAATCCATGTTCAATCTGTTCTGTGACTTCATCATATATCTTTTTCTGCTCAACGTTTAGTTGCTTTACAAAATCTTCTAAGTTAACTCCATCCTCTTGAGCTTGTTCCATAGCTCTTTCCACCTCATCCTTGGCAGTTGCAGCTTCATTTTGGATAATTGGTCCTCCTAGTGGATCCTGACTCAATGAAGTAGAACTCTTACTGTCTTGAGAACTGTCTCTAGCAATCTCTTCAGCAATTGTGGTTTCTTGCTCTATTTCTTCGTTCAACATTTGCAGATAATTTAGAAAAATAGGACATTCAATGGTATCCTTAGTTGCATTAAAAGAGTCTTCATAACAGAGAAAATCTCCAAGTAGTTCCTCTTCTGTACGCCATGGCTTAAAGAGTTGCAAAAGAGCTAAATAGTAAAATTCTCTTTTGTCTGGAGCTTCGCAACTCAATTTTCGATGATTAATCAAATGGCCTTTTCTCTGCTTCACTAGACATCCTTCATACCCAATGACAGCATATTTTCCATTATTGATATCTTCTGTGATGTTCCTCTTATAACTGTAGTTTTGCAGAACTTCATACAAACAAGTGTTCTCAAGGTGAGTACTTCTATTTGGATAGTATGTATCCAACATGTTTGTCTTCAAACTATCTGTACTGTTTGGTTCTTTCTCCGCCAAATATTCAATTTCTTGTACAGATTTCAAAACTCGGTTTCGTGTTGCAGCAAGACCTAGACTCACTCAAATGATTGTTCTTGAATTGGCATAGAGACTTGCTGATGATAACCGATCAGAACATTCATATGTTCCAATTTCTCAATGCGACAACATCTTCAGACTGAAACTGTATAATTTCTTGCTTAGACTCTTTTCATGTGAAATGTCCTCCCACATTTCCTTCAGTTCTGTCTTTTCTTTTTTTGTGATGTAAGATGTCACATATCAAGCCACAGCAATAGAGTTGTCAGCAACAAACTGAATATCCATGTTAGCATTCCACATGGACAAATTCACTGGGTTGTAGTCGTTGATGTACTTGGACTCTTCGTTTCTTTTTAAATTATATGTATTTTTGGGAGATTTCCTGGTCACAGTATGTTGTAGAGATGACATCAAATTATTTACTCTTCCCTTAGAAATTACTGGTCGTGGAAACGCAAAACGACATTTCGTGTAGTACTTCTCCTTGTTTTTAAATTTTCGACGACAGTACTTTCCACAACGATGAGATTGAAAACGTAAAACTTGTTGTCTTAAACTCTTTTATTCAGTAGTTTTTGGAACAGCACATGTTGAATACTCTTCAATGAAACTCATCACTGTTTCATCCGAATCTAATCCAAATTTGGGTGCATCTTTAATCCATAACAACATATGTATATGAGGAGCACCTCTCGCTTGATATTCCTTCCTCCAAAAGAAATCCAAAACCTCTCAAAGGGGAGGATTTTTTTTGTTGGTAATAAAAGACATCATAGCTTCAAATCTATGAAATATCTGCAAACATTCACTGGATCCAAAGAACACAGTTCTCCAGGTATTTTTAATTCTATATTTTGTATGTTTCCATTTTCCTCTCGTAGAAATTGAAGTAAGTCGTCCCATGCATACTCAGCACAGCTAAGAGTGAGGAACCAGGTAGGAGTTCCTAAGTTTCTTAGCATACATTTCAGTTCCCCATGACGACGGAACCAATACTCATTTGTTCCACGCTGACATGCCATGAGATTGATTAGCTGAGATTCCAAAATACTGTCTTGCAGATTGACTTTCTCCATAAAGTCCCTTGCTGAAACATTTTGCAGATGAGCTCCACTTTTCAATATATGATTAACTGCATAAGAAAGACCAGACAAATCACTTTCATACAGTAGATGAAACAAATACGGAATGCATTGCCGAAACCTTGGATCTTCAGCATATAATCTTAAAGTCCGGTATTCAGCTGCAGGAATTTGAACTGGTCGATCGTCATATCGTCCACCACGACCTGTTGGAAATAACTGTGGAAAACAACGAGATTCCAAACTTTCTTCCCATACACTAATGGGACTTCCTTTTGCTGCTTTCATTTGAAACAAGTCAATTGCATTCCCCATTACTTCTTTGGAATGCAAAGAATGAACAGAATAATGTTCATATATTTCTTCACTTCTAGACACATCAACTTTTTCAATTTGGCCAACTGAACAATCACTGTATTCTTCTGTAGCTGTTTCCTCTGCTCCAACACTTACATCTTTATAGTACTCATTGTTTTTGACCAAATACAACGTTGCCTTTTTGACTTTCCTAACATCCACTAAATCTTGCCAGATTTTCTTACTCTTTGTCGGAACCCCATTAACTAGAATAACCAGAGGATCCTCTTCTACTCTTTCTACACCAATCCAATTGTATCAATATTTTTCTTGACATCTAGAGGCAAATAAACAACTCTTCCCTTTAATCCTCTTTGTAAATCTGTAGGAGGTAATTTCCCTATCTTAGGCTCAATGCGAACAATAGCTTGAAAAGGATGGACACATTGAATCAAAATTGATTCATAAGTATTTAAATCCATCAATTCAGAAGGAATATCTATCAACTGAAGATTATTATGAGCAGCTCTAGCAGGCATTCTATTTTCATTTAATTTTTTCAAACAATAATTACAAATACGTTGATCAAAACTCAAATCAAAAGAATTCTCCACCAACAAATAACTTACAAAGTCCTTCCATTCACTATTATTTTCCAATTCACATTTTGCATATAAATCAACTAACCTAGTCTGAATCTTATAATGAGTCCGTCGACAACACACACAAGTTAAATTAGGCCTTTCACTTGATTTCACCTTAAACCTGGTAATTTCCTCGTCAAACTTTTCTGTACTTGAAATCTGTACATTGTCTTCCACATTACCATCCATTACTATATCCATTTCTACACTGTCCTCTTTGTTCCCAAAATAACAAAACTCAATTTCTTCACAAATAGTCTTCACATCTACCTCAGATCCATGCAAAAGAGCACTGTTTAACTGTTTAAGCTTAAGTGCTAGACTTTTTGCATAATACAACCTTCTCACTAATTTCCTCACCTTATTATGATGCACTGATAACATCCTAAAATGATGAAAAGCACTCTGACATACTTTTCTAGAAAGAAAAGCCAGTGAATGCCCATGCAAACCTGTGTTTTCTCTTACTCTGCAAGGATCTAACTCTTGCAAGATCTTCATTTTTTGATTTAGACTTTTCTTACTATATGTACGTAGGAAATTTCGAAGCAAATCGATTGAATCCTGTCGCACACTACAAATACTACTGCACTTCCATGTGTACACTGGACCCTTAGTACGTCTCCCTAATACTTCATCACTTAACACCTCTTCTGCATCTCTAGACATAAGTTTCTCTTTTTCCATCACACAACCATCTTTCACCTCATATGCTCGACCACTGGTGTCAACTGCATGCACCAAATCATTTTCCTGAAAGTAACTCTCCTCATTAAAAAATGGCTCAGAACTTGAACTATGCATCCATTCTCCAGAAAATACTTCACAAAAATTAGTCCGATTAATAATTATTTTCCATCTACTTTTTGATTTGAAAACATCAATTGCCTTATTAAGTATCCTAATTCTATTGATTACTAAAATAAATATGTTTTTCTTAACTTCAAAAGCCTGATCAACAATCTTCTCTACACTTTTCTTTTTCTTGTAAAAACCAGCTCTCTGTTTACCTTTCTTTTCATTTTTTGGCAAATTTAAAACTACCCTATTGCGAAACATTCATCTACGAATGTCCCTAAATTGATTTAACCTTCTATTGCTATCCATAGTCCTATCTCCTGCTCCAATAGAGACATTTTTTGAGGGCCTCTCCTTCCTTTTAAGATTTGCTCTCTGCTTCTGGATCTTCACATTACTATTAACATTACTTTTTGATCTACATAAATTGTGAAGAAAAGACTTAATTGTCTTACCAGGAGCTTTTCTGGTGTTTTTTGAAGTACTTGTTGTAGAGGATTCTTTTAATTCCTTTGATGATTTTGTTCTTTTACGTATGGTATTTTTTCTATTCCTTTGCCTTGATGGCATTTTTGCTTGCTTTTAAAATGTTGATTTCAATCTATGGTTCTGAAACAATAGCACATTAAAGACCACTATTAGCAAACAACAAAGTAATGACAAAAAGAAAACAATATAAACACTAATTTTCAACATATTAAAGTTTATACCACAGCAACTCAGGGCCTTATTTATGAAGGCCTTGCGCCACCAGTGCGTCCCATGTTAAAAGAGGCGCACAGTACCACAAGACAGTCATAAATAAGGACCAAATGTAAATACCATTGATTTGCCCCCAAAATCGTTTTTTGAATAACATTTAAGAAACACTGCGCAGAACCTATGTACAACCGCTCAATATCACTTCTGAAACCTCACTGTTTCCCAAAATACAAATCCTCTATCTTGCAAATGTTCATAGCAAGTATTATCAAAAAGCAAAAAACAAACCAACAGCAAACAAACTCAGGGCCTTATTTATGAAGGCCTTGCGCCACCAGAGCGTAACTTATTTCCCATGTTTAAAGTGATGCACCGGCAGCACAAGGCAATCATAAATAAGGGCCAAATGAAAATACCATTGATTTGCCCCCAAAAATGTTTTTAGAATAACATTTTAGAAACACAGCGAAGATTCTATTTGCAAGCACTCAATATCACTACTGAACCCTCACTGTTTCCCAAAATACAAATCCTCTATCTTGCAAATGTTGATATCAAGCATTATCAAAAAGCAAGCCACAAACCAACAACAAAAAAACTCAGGGCCTTATTTATGAAGGCCTTGCGCCACCAGTGCGTCCCATGTTAAAAGAGACGCACCAGTGCCACAAGGCAGTCATAAATAAGGACCAAATGTAAATACCATTGATTTGCCCCCAAAATCATTTTTTGAATAACATTTAAGAAACACTGCGCAGAACCTATGTACAACCACTCAATATCACTTTTGAAACCTCACTGTTTCCCAAAATACAAATCCTCTATCTTGCAAATGTTCATAGCAAGTATTATCAAAAAGCAAAAAAAAAAACAACAGCAAACAAACTCAGGGCCTTATTTATGAAGGCCTTGCGCCACAAGAGCGTCACTTATTTCCCATGTTTAAAATGATGCACCGGCTGCACAAGGCAATCATAAATAAGGGCCAAATGAAAATACCATTGATTTGCACCCAAAATCGTTTTTTGAATAACATTTTAGAAACACAGCAAAGATCCTATGTACCAGCACTCAATTTCACTACTGAACCCTCACTATTTCACAAAATACAAATCCTCTACCTTGCAAATGTTGATATCAAGCATTATCAAAAAGCAAGACACAAACCAACAACAAAAAAACTCAGGGCCTTATTTATGAAGGCCTTGCGCCACCAGTGCGTCCCATGTTAAAAGAGACGCACCAGTGCCACAAGGCAGTCATAAATAAGGACCAAATGTAAATACCATTGATTTGCCCCCAAAATCGTTTTTTGAATAACATTTAAGAAACACTGCGCAGAACCTATGTACAACCACTCAATATCACTTTTGAAACCTCACTGTTTCCCAAAATACAAATCCTCTATCTTGCAAATGTTCATAGCAAGTATTATCAAAAAGCAAAAAAAAAACAACAGCAAACAAACTCAGGGCCTTATTTATGAAGGCCTTGCGCCACAAGAGCGTCACTTATTTCCCATGTTTAAAATGATGCACCGGCTGCACAAGGCAATCATAAATAAGGGCCAAATGAAAATACCATTGATTTGCACCCAAAATCGTTTTTTGAATAACATTTTAGAAACACAGCAAAGATCCTATGTACAAGCACTCAATTTCACTACTGAACCCTAACTATTTCACAAAATACAAATCCTCTATCTTGCAAATGTTGATATCAAGCATTAACAAAAAGCAAGACACAATCCAACAACAAAAAAACTCAGGACCTTATTTATGAAGGCCTTGCGCCATGATTGCGTCCCATGTTAAAAGAGACGCACTGGTGCCACAAGGCAATCATAAATAAGGGCTAAATGTAAATACCATTGATTTTCCCCCAAAATCGTTTTTTGGAAAACATTTAAGAAACACTGCGCAGAACCTATGTACAACCACTCAATATCACTTTTGAAACCTCACTGTTTCCCAAAATACAAATCCTCTATCTTGCAAATGTTCATAGCAAGTATCATCAAAAAGCAAAAAAAAATACCAACAGCAAACAAACTCAGGGACATATTTATGAAGGCCTTGCACCACAAGAGCGTCACTTATTTCCCATGTTTAAAGTGATGCACCGGCTGCACAAGGCAATCATAAATAAGGGCCAAATGAAAATCCCATTGATTTTCCCCCAAAATCGTTTTTTGAATAACATTTTAGAAACGCAGCACAGATCCTATGTACAAACACTCAATTTCACTACTGAACCCTCACTATTTCACAAAATACAAATTCTCTATCTTGCAAATGTTGATATCAACCATTATCAAAAAGCAAGACACAAACCAACAATAAAAAAACCTAGGACCCTATTTATGAATGCCTTGCGCCACCAGTGCGTCCCATGTTAAAAGAGACACACTGGTGCCACAAGAGCCACAAGAGTGCCACAAGAGCGTCACTTATTTCCCATGTTTAAAGTGATGCACCGGCTGCACAAGGCAATCATAAATAAGGGCCAAATGAAAATCCCATTGATTTGCACCCAAAATCGTTTTTTGAATAACATTTTAGAAACACAGCAAAGATCCTATGTACAAGCACTCAATTTCACTACTGAACCCTCACTATTTCACAAAATACAAATCCTCTATCTTGCAAATGTTGATATAAAGCATTATCAAAAAGCAAGATACAAACCAACAACAAAAAAACTCAGGACCTTATTTATGAAGGCCTTGTGTCACCAGAGCGTCACTTTTTTTCCATGTTTAAAGTGATGTACCAGCAGCACAAGGCAATCATAAATAAGGGCCAAATGAAAATACCATTGATTTGCCCCCAACATCGTTTTTTGAATAACATTGTAGAAACACAACACAGGACCTATGTATAAGCATTCAATTTCACTACTGAAACATCACTATCTGCTTCCAAATATTCTCCATACAGCAAACAAGTCTCTATCTAAATTAAATAAATTATTACTTACCTTTACAAATGCTTTGGGAGATTGAAAACAATGTCAGACACACAAACCAATTTTTCTTTAGCAGAGCAAAAGGTGTGCACTCAATACACTGAAACCAAGACTGGCATAGAAAATCTCTAACTTTACACACATTTGCCTTATTTCAACCAATCAAAAGTCTTCCCTCACTATTTTCAAACCAACACCATTCCCCCTCTCAGACCTTTCTATCTGTTACCATAGCAACTCCCTCCTAACTGAACTCTCAGGTTCAAAAGTTTATTCTACAATGTTGCAAATTAAGTCAGCAAGGATGTTTGACCTCTCAATACACCAGCTTATCCAGGGCATTATTGCTTTTAGTGACTTTTTTTAACCATTCAAATTGCTTCTTATACACAACACAACCATGAACCCTAACTTTCTGTTTTCAACTAACTGAATCCACCAATCATTGCTTGTGATTGAACAGCAGGGAAACTCCACAATTATTTTTTTGTAAATTCCTACTGTTCCAACTGCCATTTCATTCCCACACTTCATCTGACTGCACCTGAACCTTCTCCCATCATGTATTCTGTATGGATTATTGGACATAGCTACATCCACTGGGCTCAAAGGTATGCAGCAAGCAGAAATTATCACAACCTTGATTATTCAAATGTGGAAATCAAGTGGATTGGCCAGAGAGGATTGAGATGTCATCAATTGATACCATTGGTGAAAACCTTTTTGCATCTGCCAAACCCTGACCTCTTAATAGTGCACTGTGGTGGAAATGATTTGGGCACTATGACTGGGGTTGGTCTGGAAATGCTTTTAAAGGACACCTTTGATCAATTGATGACACTTTTTCCATAAACTGCCTTAGTATATTCCAATATATGCCAAAGACAGAAATGGAACTGGTCCAACCAATTTGGTCCAAAATTTGAGAAAGCACGGAAACATGTGAATAAATCTGTTTCTGCTTACATGAGAGACTTTGGAATGGGTTCAATATAATACAACAACTTGTGTTACAACATGCAAGACATCTACAGAGGAGATGGTGTGCACTTCTTAGATGAGGGGAATAGAATATTCCTCCTGAATTTAAGACTCTGCTTTGGAACCTACTTGTAGGTACCTAAATCAGCCACAGAACCCAAAAGCTCTGTTCAGAGCTACCCTACCTTTGATCATTCAAAACGTTTATCTTTTTCTAACTTTTTTCACAATTTTTCACCAAAGTACGCTCCCCGGTATGCTTACCGGTGCGCGTACTGAGCGCTCCCCCAGCAAACTTTTTCCCCCCAAAAATTCATTTTTGGCCTATATGAGCGTCCTAAGCCCCCCTCAGAAAACCTAGAGGGTCAGGAAGTGACTACTGTGCCCCCTTCTACCCATTCCCAACGTTGTTTGTCCTCCATTTTGTGTCTCAATTCTACCAAAAAACAAAATGGAGGACTCCCGTAACGCTGCCGGTGCGCGTACCGGGGCGCGCACCGGTAAGCGCACCCTAAAAAAAGTGGGAAAGTAATTTACAGAAAAACCACTGGAGACACTTTCATCAAATATAGAATAGGCCCAACTACATAGCAATCCCTACCATTTACCCAAATTTGATGGAATTCCATTGAGACATTTATGCTGTAGGCCTGACTAAATATCCTGAGGTAAATTACATGACAAAAACACATATTAAGTATTAGAATTGACAACCAATTAAAATGTTACTTTCATTTTCTACTATTATTTCATGACATTTGATTGGTTATGTACCTGAATATATATAAAGAAAGAGAGAGAAACACAGCCATTTTGACTAATACTACCTGAAGTACATTTCAAGAGCATTTTCACTGACAACTTAAACTTCTTTTTGAAAGGTAAGATGTTATTTTAAAAACTGAAGTATGCTGTGCACTTTAAGTTAATTTGGAAAACATTTTTTGATAGTTATATACTATCCCTCTGTAATAGTTATAGAATAAGATAGACTTCTCTGTTATAGTTATGGATGGAGTTAGGCTTGACTTGTATAATTATGAATTTACTTAGGCTTTATCACATACACTATTTTATATTTCTACTTCCAGTCTGATACCATACACTGCCCAAAGATAAAATCACTGTTAAAAAACCCAAAGTACCTGTCTGAACTTAAACCCAACAGTGCCCTATCTCTACTGATATATTTTTTTTAAATGCAAATTACAGCACAAAAATAGAAGGAGAGCAAAAAAATTCCATTGAAATTGTTCTGGAGAGCAACAATAATAAAGTTATTGAACCCAATGACTCAGAATTCATGGATGAATCACAGGACTATGAACGACTTCAATGTGTACAATCAGTAGATTTCCTGATTCAAAATGAGGACATTTCAAATATTAGAAGTTCTGTTAAATTTGGAAAAGGAATCTGAAAAATAAATTTATATTTAATAATTAAAAAATTGTTTGAGACATTATTCATTTTTATATGTATTTCTTAAACTAGTACCAAATTGATTATAATGTAAAGTCAGACTTAAAATATACTGTGCAACTTGTTTGTGTTACATAGTTAGTTTGCTCATAGTTACTTCCTTTCTCCCACTATATTATCTCCTTTGTGTTTTTAACATCTCTTTATCATCTCCTGCCTCCATATTGTTTCTGCTTTCCTGACAGACTATGCTATGAATTCCATATACCACAATAACTTCTGTAACAAGATACATGATATCTACAAAGGAGACGGTGTATATTAAATTTTAGACTCTGCATTGGAACCTACATGTTGGTACTTAAATAAAAAAAAAACAACAAAAAGAACAATTAATAAACATACAATATTTGAAAAGTCTATCATTCTTTTTTCCCCATAGTACGCTCCCTGGTCCGCTTCCCGGTGCGCGTACCGGCCGCTCCCCCCGCAAAAAAAAAGATTTTTTTTTTTTGCCCCACGGGACCTTTTAAAGCCCCCAAATCAAACCTAGGGGGTCAGGGAGGGTCTACTCTGCCCCCTTATGGTCATTTTCCCCTTTGTTTTGGCCACCTCTCATGTCTCGATCCTACCGAGACACAAGATGGCGGCCGCTCCGGACTGTTTTGTTTAGAATGTTTACAGACACCCGATAGCCAATCAGCTTTCCGTACGCAAGTCGCGTGGCGCGCCCGGAGCGCTCCCCGGTGCACGTACCAGGGCGCGCTTATAGATATATATTTTTTTTAACCTAATTTACTCAAAATCCAGTGGAGCACATATCTTGAGACATAGCAAAGGCACATCAGGCTACCAGTCCCTACAATTTTGCCAAATTTGGTGTAAATCCATTCAGCCGTTCGGCCTAAAAGTGAGGTCGACCGCCCTATGGAAATTAACATGGGGAAACCGCGTTTTGGGACCCCCCTTTTATCTCGGCCCCCGCTTGACGCATCCCCCCCCCAAACTTTCAGGGAAGGACCGGAGCTCGACAAGGCTATTTTAAAGGAAATTTTCAGGCAGATTCATCAACCGGCGCCAAAGTTATTCCAAATAGAATTTTGAGATTTAACATTAAAAAAAATCCTAACTAGAACTACCTACTGGCGACCGCTAGTAGGTTATATATATATATATATATATATATATATATATATATATATATATATATATATATATATATATATATATATATATATATATATATATATATATATATATATATGGAACTGTGGAACAGACTATGGAAAGCCCTGAAAAACGAGCAGAATAAATGGTGGGAAGCAAGAGCACTCCAACAATACATAGAGGCGAATCGTATCCCGAGAGGTCTTCGCATCTATACCACTCCCACTTTTAATGAGCCCGACCCCCAGCTGGTAGAGGAATGGGCTGAGAACAGTCACGGTTGTTCTCTGGTGATGCTAAAACAGCTCGTTAAATATGCTACAAGGGAGGTCGAGAAATACACGAAAGAAATAGAAGAAATTACAATCCAATTGAAGAGTTTGTATGATGATGAAACTGAATATGAAATTGAATATTAGAAAATTGAAACCAGGCTTGACAAAATTGAAAAGGAAATCAGAGAGAAGAAAGAGAGAAAATTCAACCGGGACAGAATAGATTATGAGAATGGGCAGGTGTTGACTTTTGCCAAAAAATACGATCATCTCAGATCCAAAAGTAAAACTCTGGAATCAAACATGGCAACGGCTAGTGGCTCTCCAGCTGGCAATGGTGACCAGCAAGCAGTGAATGGCGCAATGGGCAGCACTGAAAATGTGGATGAGCTGAACCCTCTGAGAAGCCCGGGCCTACTTAGCCCAAAAGACCAAATTTTAAAGGAATTTGTGATGGTGGCGCAAGGGCGACTGGAATCACAGAACAAAGGCAACACCAACGTTCAAAGAGGACGTGGTCGAGGAGGGAGAGGCGCCGCAAGATCAAGAGTAATAGAGACCGACAGAAGCAACATGTCAAGCCCGGTGGGATCCAGAACAAGGGGCCAACAAAAGAAGAAGTAATGGATTCCAAGACCATAATCAATCTTTCGGAGCGCGAACTCAAGGAAGCTGAGAAAGAGGTACTGTCCTTGGGTCTTTCTTTCTGCCCTTCTTCCACTTTTGATTATGCTAAAAGCAGAGTGGATTTGTTTCATTTCACACGTAAACTCAGACTGCGGAAATGGTTTAGCACTAAAGCTACTGACTACACATTGAAGATTATTAATGAACCAAGTAACATTTGTTTTGATGATATGGAATTCTTTAAAAACATGTTTGAAATGGGAAACAATACTAATCCGGTGTGTTACCCATTGCTTGATTTTATTGATGATGACACAGATATCAATTTGAGCATGCATAGTGGGTTTAAACCAAAATCTGTTTTTATGCCGCAGATCATTAATGATTCTGTTGATGTGTTTGAAAGAGGCGTGATCAGGGAATTAGAGAAATTATCAAAAAAAGTGAAATATGGAAGAAAGAATCTTTCTAAATCACAGTTTGAGGCCATCAATACTCTGAGTAAAGACAAGAGTATAATAATTAAAAAATCAGATAAAGGAGGGAATATAGTCATTTTACCACTCCAAATGTACATAGATGAGGGACTCTCCCAATTAGGGGACTCACTTAAATATGAGAAAAGTAACAGAATGTTGTATAGAACTAGCTGCAATAAGTACCAGGAACAACTTTTAGATTGGAAAGACAGAGGCCTCATTGAAAAAGACGAATTTGAGTTCTTACAATGCAAAAATCCTAAATTGCCGGCACTTTACTTATTACCTAAAGTACACAAAAGTCTCACCAACCCCCCTGGGAGACCCATTGTATCTTCCACGGGCAGTTGCTGGGAAAATACTTCTAGGTATGTAGACTTTTTTCTACAGCCTCTGGTTCAAAGCTTACCATCATACTTGAAAGACTCGAGGGACTTCCTGAAAAAGATCGAGCTTGTTCAGTGGGAACAAGGATGGCAACTTGTTACCCTTGACGTCAACAGTCTATACACCTGCATCCCACATTCCCTGGGGATACAGGCATGCAGACATTTTCTGCAAACCAGATCTGTCTCATACATTTTATACACTGAGATGATTCTGGACATGGCCCTAATGTGCCTCACCCAGAATTTTTTCACCTTTAATGGGGAGATTTTCCATCAACTCCTTGGGACCGCGATGGGTTCTTGCTTTGCTCCCAGCTTTGCCGGACTTTTCTTAGGCTGGTGGGAGGAGCAAGTGGTCTACAGGTCCCAAGAGTTTCAGTCCAAGGTTATCACCTGGCTGAGATACATAGATGACATGTTTGTCATCTGGAACGGAACTGCTGAGGAAGCTAAGGATTTCACCAAATCCCTTAACATAAACAACCTCAATCTCTCCTTCACCTGTCACGTCAACAATGAAGAAGTGGATTTTCTTGACCTGAAGGTGCGAGTGGTGGACAACACTCTCACCACTGTACTCTACAGGAAAGAAACAGCGGGCAACAGTCTCCTGCACGCCAGCAGTTGCCATCCACACTCCCTGATCAATTCGATCCCGTTAGGTGAATTCCTAAGGGCTAAACGGAACTGCTCCAACAAGGCAGACTATGAGAAAGAAATAGAGGTTATGACCCAAAGATTCACCACGAGGGGATATAGCAAGAAAAGCATCAGTGCAGCTATCTCCAAAGCCAATACCCTTAATCGAACTGATCTGCTTAAAGAGAAGGATCAGAGTGATATAAACACCACCCCTACCACCAGATTCATAACAGATTATCATGGTCAAAACAGGGAGGTGAGGAAGGCCCTGGACAAATTCTGGAATGTCCTTACACTTGACAAGGACATTGCAGTTGCCATCAGTCCACACCCCCAAATCACCTATAGAAAGGCTAAATCACTTAAGGACACGCTCTGTACCACACTAGTCCCCAAAAAAAACAGCAGTAATCCAGTCATGGGATTCTACATATGTGGCAGATGCAAAGCCTGTAAGAACAGCGCCAGTACTAAAACCATTAAACTGTCCAAACATCTCGAACCTTTTAACATTCGGGTGCACACAACATGTCAAACTGACCATGCTGTGTATGCACTCATGTGTCCTTGTAAACTGACCTACATAGGCAGTACAAAACTACCTGCCAAAGACAGAGTACTACAGCATATGAGGGCCATAAACAATAAAGATAAGAACTATCCCATAGCCAGACACTTTGAATCCTTCCACAAAAGTAACCCCAATCTCTTATCCTTTTGTGTACTGACATTTGTACCCATTAGAGAAAGGGGAGGTAACAGGATTCAGGAACTCCGCAAGTTGGAATCCCTTCTGATGATAAAATATCGAACCATGCAGCCGGATGGGCATAACCAGGATAAAGAACTAGAAGTTCACCTGGGTTAGTTGTTGTGTACCACCCGCCAACACCAAAACTTGGGTTAATGTCAGTTCAACTGTGAATAACATTTTGGTTTGTGAGAAACTAGTGTCGATTTTATGTTGCAATGAACCATGTCACTGATGCACAGTTAATCACTGATATTTTATATTTTTTTCACCAGATGGTTGTGAGAAGTCACAAGAATAGGCAATGCACGAGCACTTGAGCATGAGAGCACGCATGGCAGTTGACACGTATGGCCCACAACACGGGCGAATGCGAACATGCAGGTCCATGATGTATTTTCATTTTTGTGAGGTGGTTACCTTTCAGCCCACTGGGGCGCAATGAGGACGCATGAATTTCCCACCGATTCATTGCCCACTTGGGCTACAGTGATGGACGATTTTGCGAATTTTGTGAGTTTAGGACTCCGTGGTGATATGAGTTGAATCTTGCCATGCCCCCGGGCTCATTACTACCTGTTTGCCTGCAAGGTGCACCGTTATTATTAGTTTTGTTCACGTTAAGAGAGGATGTGCATGCTGATTTAATGCAATGTCCCCGTAACAGTTTAAGATTTTGAACATTTTTAATTCTTACTTTTTAATTTCATTCTCATGTGGGATGAACGTGCCAGTTATTCATTTTGCATTGCCAAGATTTCATGTAATTGTGATTTTCCCACGAGTCTTTTTACTATGTTCACTGAAGGTCATGTGACCATACTTAAACAATCGAATCACTTACACTCACGCTCGTGATCAAGAGGTTGTACCTCGAAACGCGTTGGGTAGGAGCTGAACATTAAAGCTCATTAAAACTGCAAAGCTGGCCTGGACATTCCTTCTTTACCGAGTGGGATCTATTTCTGGATATATATATATATATCCACGGATTCCTTTCGAGTCAGGAAAAGGACGACAAGCCACACCACCAGGTACCGGAAAGATTGTTTATTTCAGGGCATAAACAAGACGCGTTTCGAGCTCACGGGCTCTTGGTCACATGACCACCATTTTTTTCAACCTTTTTAAATAGTGAAAAAATAATAGAAAGGGAAGAAAGTTTTCCGTGTTTACAAACATCACACGGAAACTTTACTTACAAGTGCAATTTCTAAAGCGAAATAAATTGCTTAAAAATTACAAAGAATGCACATTTCCCAAATGTTTGGTGTTGAATCATTGCAAACACTCAGTGAATTAACAGCTCAAAAAAAATTAGCGAACAAAGCGCATCAGGGTATAGTACCCGTATGATTATATTGAGAAGACAGGTTTAGAGAAAAAGGAGGGAACGAGAGGAGTGTACTCGAGCTAAGGAGAAGTAGGGAATGAGTGACAAATTAGATATGAGGATGATCGAAAATAAGTTAGAGGAGGATGTCAGACATTGGTTGGAAGACAAAGTCACTTGGGTCTAGTACCCATTGCATCATGCCTCCATATAAATCAGGATGTCAAACATTCATTGGAAGACAAAGTCACTTGGGTCTAGTACCCATTGCATCATGCCTCCATATAATTCAGTATCAATCTCATGATTCAGTATAAGACAGCGAATAGCTATAGTCTCTATCTAATTAAAAATGCGGTGAATTAAACTATTATAAATTTGATATTTTCCCAAAATAATCTATCCCGTGCTCATAGTCGTACTTTGTTATTTCTCGTGTAGCGGTAGTGCTCATAACAGTATTCACTATTAGTGGTTTGTTGCTTCTTATCAAGACGAGGTCTATCACTATAGGGAAAGTAAGAAAAATGGAAAGAAAATACATTAGTTAAATTGCAAATATGATACATACAGACTATTAAGACATGATAGCATTTTTCACATCGTTCTCTTCTCTCAACAATTCAACCTGTCTCATATTCATAAATAATTCAATTATATGTGAACTGTATTAACCAAACATTATTAGAATCTAAATCATAATTATTAAAAAACATATTGAGGGTATATGTCATGGAATCGGAGTATCAATGAAGGGGGTTTGGGAAGCTCACAGTTTAGTAGTTTACAGGTGTACATACATCTCCTCATCAATGTTCATCCCAAAAGGAACGATACATCCTGCTTGTAATATGAATTTGGACTCTGCTCTGCGCAATGCTGTCAGACGGTGCCCTCCTCTGATATGTTTAGGGATTGAATCAAGAGCGAAAAATTTCGCTTTGGTCCAGTCTCCATCATGATATTGGTGGAAGTGTTTGGCCGTGCTGTATGCGAAATCTTTGTTTGTGATAGCACGCCAATGTTCCAAGATTCGCTTTTTCACAGGGAAGGTAGTTGAACCGATGTACCATTTGTCACAAGGGCAGGTTATTACATAGATGACATGGTCAGTGGTACATTGGATATATATATATATATATATATATATATATATATATATATATATATATATATATATATATATATATATATATATATATATATATATATATATCCAAAATAATATCCCACACGAGTAAAGAAGGAATGTCCAGGCCGGCTTTGCAGTTAGGAGGATGTAAATAGTGCCAAAACATTT